>NC_090130.1:8658684-8967923 GCF_040581485.1 Linepithema humile | reverse complement strand
GTCTAAGGCACTATAAACGTGAATATTCTCGTCTGCGTCATTTTTTTCCCATTCCCTCACTCCTTGCCCTCTCTCCCCTTTGTCAATGAGCTGAGAAGTTTATAATAATTAGGTTATGTCTTCTAAGCAGCTTAGCAGACGAAAGGGCAAGGAGTGGAGGAATGGGAGAAAAATGACGCAGACGAGAATACCAGTATCTTTAGTGCTCTACTAGGACCAGCGCCGAGCGTTAGGAATGACACTATTCAATTATGAGTGGGTTTTTCTCTCTTGATTATTGAAATTTATTAAAATTTATTTAAAATATTTTTCTATTTTTAAATTTATTATGTTAAAATGTTTCAATAGATTTCCACGTCACCCATGAGGTACTATTGCTGACGCGGATTTTTTTTTTCCTTTTTTTTAGTACAGATTTAGTACAGATTGTGTCTGTCAAAGAGAGCGAATATAAGTTTTTTCTTAAGACGATCTTAAATATAAGAACGGACTATGAATACCGGCCATAATCTGTTTTTATCTTTAAGGGCCGGTTGTTCCAACTTCTTGGTAGGTTGGACGAATAAACATTCGTCAGTTATTTATTAATAAATATCAATAATTCTTACTCAATACTTGAAATACCAAGTAAAATTACATCTTGGTAATAACGATAGAGATAATTTTACTTGGTATTCTAATTACTGAATAAAGATTACTAATATTTATTAATAAATAACTGACAGATAAACCTTTTAAGAAGTTGGAACAACCGGCCCTAAGTATGATTAAGTATGGTTCTAAGATACTATGAACCAATCAGAAAGCCATATTAGTATCTTAAGACAGTATTTTAAGATAATCCTAGAATAAGAAAGAACTATGAATATCGCCCATAAAAGGCCAAGAAAATCTAATCTTTTTCATATTTTATTTTTCTAAATTAAGAATTCGTTATTTCTTGTCTTCAGTGGAGTAGGCCTACTGGGAAAATCACACAAAAAAAACATGTCGGCGTCGCTGGTTCTAGTGGCTGAGGCACGCGCGATAAGGAGAAAAAAGAGCGTCAATCACAGATATCGACTGACTCAACTAATTCCGAGCATTATTCTAAAACAAGGCTAACGAAATGTGGTTCGCGAACCGATCTCTCCGTCGAACGCTTTTTCCTCCAACGCGACTCGTCGGCCGGCAGAACCATTGAGCTGTATAGCATACTAGCTTAGTTCAAATTGATTGTTTAATGCGCGTACCAAGTACTAAATCTGCTTCTCCGATAAATATAAATCGTTTAGTGTAAAATCCACACCAATCAAAGAAGCAGATTTAGTACTTGGTACACGTACTAAACAATCGGTGTAAACTAAGCCTTGAAGAGCGCATGGTGTTATATTGCATTTACATTGTTGAGTACGAAATTATAACATAGATGTAATGTAATAGATATTCGGTGTTGACTGAGTTACTACAGTGTATTTTTTTTCTCTTATTGTATGCATTTTAATGAACTACAATGAACAGTGCTGAGTAAATTTTTCTGAACTAAATACATAATTAAATTTCATAAAAAGTACTTTAATATAAACAAAAAAATAAGATTTTTTTACTGAATTTTTACTGAAATATTGATGAAATGATAATGAAATGGGGTTAATTGAGAAAGATTTTCAAATATATTTCAGCAAAATTTTGTTATATTTTTAGAAAAATATTTTTATAAGGGTGTTCTAGAATTTTCTTTTTATCACGTTGCCTGTCGAACAGATTTTTTACAATTGGCCTAATTTACATCGTGCACTTGATACGTGTATCAGGTAGGGAGGGTCTCAACTGCCTACATTCCCATTTGCCAACAGCTTCGTTTGCCCACAACATTTTGCCGACAGCTTCAATTGCCGACATTCCCGATTGCCTACAGAGCGATAGCTTACAAGCATTATTGCGCACATTTAAAAATTAAAAATACAAACGTACATTTGCACACAAGACATTATTGCACACATACACATTGCACACATGATATTATTGCGCACATACACATTGCACACATGACATTATTGCGCACATACACATTGCACACATGACATTATTGCGCACATACACATTGCACACATAATATTATTGCGCACATTTAAAAATTAAAAATACAAACGTACGTTTCACACAAGACATTATTGCACACATACACATTGCACACATGACATTATTGCGCACATACACATTGCACACATAATATTATTGCGCATATTTTTCCATGCAAAACGAGGTTCAACATAGGTTCACAACTTTGTTTGTGAACCTTGGTTAACCTTGTTAGGTTTATCTTGTTAGGTATAACCTGAGTAGGATTTGTTATTTGTTTTACGCGGGGGAGAGGTTTCGCCCCGTAGGGGCGAAGTCCTCCGCCGCCTGCGCGTGAAATTTCAAACAAAGCGAGGTTCAACATGGGTTTACGAGTTTCTACACAAAGCGCAATAATGTCATGTGCGCAATGTGTATGTGTGCAATAATGTCTTGTGTGCAAACGTACGTTTGTATTTTTAATTTTTAAATGTGCGTAATAATATTATGTGTGCAATGTGTATGTGCGCAATAATGTCATGTGTGCAATGTGTATGTGTGCAATAATGTCTTGTGTGCAAACGTACGTTTGTATTTTTAATTTTTAAATGTGCGCAATAATGCTTGTAGGCAATCGCTCTGTAGGCAATCGGGAATGTCGGCAATTGAAGCTGTCGGCAAAATGTTGTGGGCAAACGAAGTTGTTGGCAAATGGGAATGTAGGCAGTTAAACCCCTCTCATCAGGTACTATATTCGTACCAAATTTGTACTAAATATTTAGTACGTACGATGTAAACACTGCCGGATCAATTTGGTACGAGCGTATCAAGTAGTAGTATCGTACTAAACTGATACGCGTATCAAAGAAGAATGATACAAATGACGATGTAAACGCACAAAACGCATTTTGGAGGAAATCTAGCATTAAGCATAACCTCAATTAAAACCGGTATTATCATTAACCTCTGGTCTCTTTCAAACAATATTATATTAGAATGTCTTGTAGAAAAGGAGTAAATGGGAGAGATGATTACTTATCGTAATCATTATGCGTCTTCTTCGACTATATTGTAAATTATGAAACATTTAAAATCTGGCCATACACTTTTACATACTATTATTATTCCTATTTTCTCGTCTTTATTCAAATAAATAATATACTCTGCTTACAAAACAAAAATAAACTCAAGCAAATTGCAATTCCAAATACCACCACTAAAAGGCAATCAACATGAATTAAATTCGTATTATTTTTTCCCCTTTAGTACGTTGGATGTAAACAAGATCTATAGAGAGAAGGTTACCTCAGTAAAGCCGGTTGTTGGCGAGGGACGATGAAGGAAGGGGGGAGCTAGAAACAACTTATGGCGAGAGGCGATGAAGTAAGGGGAGAGCTAGAAACAGCTTGTTGGCGAAGGGCGATGAAGGAAGGGGAGAGCATGATGATCTCATCTGCGAACAGTAGCTGTCTGAGATAGCTTTTGTTTGCAGATGACATCATCATTGCCTCTCTCGCCCTTCTCTGCATTTGCCCTACTTGCCGCTCGCCCCTTTATGCATTTACCCCTTTTGCCGCTCGTCCCTTTTTGCGTATGAGGTAACCTTTTCTCTATAGATCTTGGGATGTAAAAGCATCCGTACTAAAGCATTGGTGCTCACCAAACTTAATACGCGTATCAACGTTTTGACGATGTAAACTAGGCCTATATTCCATTTTTTTATTGACGGAGACAATGCAATGACATCATTTATTACTTCTAAATTAATCTAAAATTGTCCAATTAAAAAAATTAATAGAAAAGTGTTTCTAATAAACATACTTTCTTTCTAATGTAATACAATATTTGTCGATAAAACTATTTCACATATTAACGTTAAGTCGCAACTTTTTATCTTTTTTTCAATTATACAAAACTTGTTTCAATTTTTTAATTATATCTGTTTAAAATACATTTTAATATTTACATATTTCAGGAATATAGAATATTCACGATTTTACATAAGATCACATTGAAAAACACGTCTTATTTACTTTTACAGATGTAAACCAGAATTATCTTCATATAATTCTATATTTACTACATATTACAATTGGATATATACGACATATAAAAAAAGTAATATTACTGAAACAATAAAGGAAATATATGGAGGTTATCGAGCTAATAAATGCCTACAAATGACTAAAAATACGGTTTGGTTTTGTAAAAATGATAATGTTCTTGCTTATAATCGCGCAAAGGACGGTACCATTAAAAAGGATGAAAAGATTGTGGGAAATAATAACACTTTTGTTACATCTATTGCTCTTTGCGATGATTATATTATAAGTGGCGACCTGTGAGTATTTATTTATGAACTGTATTTTATGTTTATTCCTTTTTTTTATTTTTGACAAAAATTCTTGCAGAAATGGTATTATTAAACACTGGAGAATTGAATCAGAGAAGGATAGAAGAAATGATCTTAAATATTCAGAAATACATGATGTAAATACAATAATTGAAAGCATTGACGCAACATCACAACACATTATAACAGCTTCTAAGAATTTAATAAAGGTAAGATTCAAGAGAAATTGGAATAATGCTATGTTAATGTAGTATGTAAAAAGTTTGTTTTTGCAGTTACTGAAATATACAGACGATAAAACAGGTTGTACGAAAAAAAACGAAATATATTGTGGAGTCGGCGAGGAAGGATTTGAAAACAATTCTCGTGTGAAATCAATCTCATTTGACCCTATAGGAACAAAATTTGCTGCTGGTTGCTATAGTTATAATAAACATTTATCATCGTTCCTAATTTACGATATTGAAAAAAGGTAAGTTATATTTCAATTAATTGATCAGTTTCTACAAATGTTGGATTAAACATTGACTATGTTTATACAGACACTATTATATGATTCGATTTAATAACATTTGTAATTATAACTTACAAGGACGATTTCATAACCCAAAAATTCTAAAAAATCTGAAACTGCAGAAATATAATATATGAACCAAACCAAAAAACTATTTCTTGTTTTGGCAAATAGTAATTCTAGAGAGGGAAATACCCTGCGAAAAATCAGATTTTTTTAAAGAGTGTTTCCACTCCTAGAATTATTTTTTAGTTAAAACAAAAATTAAATTTTTGATTAGGTTCATATGTATTATATTTCTTCAAAGTTTCAGATTTTTTAGAATTTCTGGGTTATTGAACCTTCCTTGTTAGTGAGTACTAAGCTATATATACAGGGCACTGAATCGCTTGTCGCGAGAGAGAACTACATGTCGTGTATTGCTGTCCTTTGACATAGTGAAGTTCGAAACTTTTGACTGTGTTTGGCGTAGTAGGTACACACCAGTCACAGGAATGCCTTAGGGCCTATCCAGACAAACATGCGTAGTCGCATAAACATACGCTTAAAAAAAATTGATTAGTCCATTTTCTTATGCATTTGCTTATGGACCTGAATCATGTAAGTTTGTCTGGATGGCCCTTACACATGAATTTGTCAACGAGTGTCAAGGCACATTTAAATTTGCTTGTGAAATTTACACTCGTTCAAGTTCATGTGTTAAAACATTCATGTGACTGAATGTACAATTGGAGCAATACCTACGAATCGAGCGTAAAAACTTTTGGCCTGTCTGTATATCTATAAGGTATAGACTGCTGACTTTCTATCCCAATAATGAGTGAAAAGCGTGGGAATGAAAGAGATTAAAAATTTATCTTTCCTTCGTTCATCCTGGAAGCATCCGCCGTTAAGCCCATATTAGACTACGTATTAAAGATTGAAAATTAAAGATTGAATTTAACCAATCAAAACAAAAAAAGCCAAAAGTTCTTTATCCTGATTGGTCAAATTTCAATTTTCAATCTTTAATAGCAATCTTCAATGTGTAGTCTAATACGGCCATTATGCCCGTATATAAGACTATACCCTCAAGGGGCGGTATTCATAGTCCGTTCTTATATTTAAAATCGTCTTAAGCACGGACTTATATTCGCTCTCTTCGTCACACATAGATTGTGTCTGACGAAGAGAGCGAATATAAGTTCGTTCTTAAGACGATCTTGAATATAAGAACGGACTATGAATACCGCCCAAGATCTATAGAGAGAAGGTTACCTCATGCGCAAAGAGGGACGAGCAGCAGGAGGGGCAAATGCAGAGAGGGGCGAGCGGCAAGAGGGGCAATAATGATCTCATCGGCGAACAGAAGCTATCTCAGACAGCTACTGTTTGTCGATGAGATCATCATGCTCTCCCCTTTCTTCATCGCCCCTCGCCATCAAGCTGTTTCTAGCGCCCCCCTTACTTTATCGTCCCTCGCCATCAACTGGTTTTACTGAGGTAACTTTCTTTCTATAGATCTTGCTATACCCTGTCCAGCGAAAGAAAAATTCACGGTCTGCGCATAGAAGCATAGCAGTCAAAGTGGGAAGAGCGTTGCGCCACCCGCTGGCACTGGCAAGCTGCACAAGCAGTACAGTTGTGTGGAATTGGGGGTTTTCTAAGCATTCCGTGAGGGGAGACCTGAGCGAAACAAACGAGTTTTCGTCCTAACCATGGATCTTTTTCTCGCTGGACGGAACATAGGTGTTTATGTATATTTGGATTAAAATATACACCATGCTAATGTAAAGCAATTTTAGTGATCTGGTAATGGATAAAAATTGTGAAGGTCTTTTTCGCCAACTACTATGGGAGGATCCTCACACTGTTCTCATGTGTTTTGATCAATCTATTAAAAAAATGGATATGAGGTAATAAATCTTATTGTTGATATTAATTAGCCATTCAATTTCTTTATATTTGCTACTGTGATTTCAGAGTATCCGATTTTGTACGTACATGGAATTCTTCGCAATATGAACATTCATTTTGTTGCTCATCAGATAATATGTACACTTTTATGACGGGACATTCTGTGTGTGTTCTATGGGATCAGAGACAGAGTGTTGCCATTCAAGTTTGTATTATTTTCAAATTTTTTTGTATTTTGTACTTTACTAGTGAATTATTATTAATGGTTTTAAAAATTTTTAGAAGTATGATGTGCCTAAAAATTCATTTATAGAATTTTTAGAATTTGATAGTGCCCATATATATGCTGTTACATACCGTTGTCTTTATGAATTGGACTTTACGGGAACACCCCACTTTGATTACAAAGCAATAAAAAAGTTATTTGGCAATTTTTATTAAATGAAAAAAATTGGTTGAAAATTATTTATATTATATTTTAAATGTTTACATAAATTCCTTGAACTCTATACAAATTAAGAAGCGCCGTGCTGCTTAAGATGCAATCCGACAAAAAGATCATTCGAATTGTTTTATCTCTTTCTGTTGTAGACTCTCTTCACTGAATTCTGTAAATGTTTATATTTATGTATACTCTACACATATGTATATAAAAAATAAAGGCTTTCTATCAACCTACAAAAAAAAGAGACCAAATAAATCCACTGTATTTCTTTGTCTCTCTCTCCTATGCCACGCTTATATGAAAAAGCCTGCATCAGACGAGTCTGCATCACGGTGTAAGAATATAAGGTGATTTCACGACCATTGTGGGTGTTTACGATAATTCAAGTTCGAGTTAGTTTCACTAGGACCGAAAAATGAGATAGACATAACCATCTAGAACCTTTATGATTCATGACAACTCGACGCTGTCTTGTATTGCTTGAGTTAAATTCATTGAATTTGTTGAGTTTATTGAGCAAATTTTATTGTAATAGAAAAATGTCAACTGCAAATCAGTCTATGAAAGAAACAAATAATGTTGGTATGTATGTTGGTATACCTCTTTAATAAATTAATAATAATATAATTAATAATAATAATAAATGACATTTTTCTATTACAATAAAATTTGCTCAATAAACTCAATAAATTCAATGAATATAACTCAAGCAATACAAGACAGCGTCGAGTTGTCATAAATCATAAAGGTTCTAGATGGTTATATCTATCTCATTTTTTGGCCCTAGTGAAACTAACTCGAATTTGAATTATCGTAAACACCCTGTATTCTATCAAAAAATCTGTGATCAAGATGTCATAGTTAAGGCATGTCACACAAGATGTCACGTTGGTGCAAAATCCCAAGTAAAAAAGAATAAAAGATATGGATAGATGTAGATAGAAAAGGATAGATGATGAATCTCTAAAGCACATCTATATATAATTATAGTCCTAAATAATACAAATTTTTTTAAATAAAACTTTTAACATTGTGTATAAAAATATATATTACTGACAAAATATTTTTTTATTTTTTTATAACAAATTATTCTTAGTTAAATTTGCAGAAAAAATAATTAATAATGTATTCCAGTCTTTATAGAAAATTAAGTTTTTTTAAGAAAATAAATATTTATAATTAAGTTCCGCAGGACAATAAAATTTTAATAAAATTTATATATATATATATATATATATATATATATATATATAGGGTGTTTACGATAATTCAAGTTCGAGTTAGTTTCACTAGGACCGACAATGAGATATACATAACCATCTAGAACCTTTATGATTCATGACAACTCAACGCTGTCTTGTATTGCTTGAGTTAAATTCATTGAATTTGTTGAGTTTAATAAATATAAAATTATATACATATATATATAATTATATCTATTAAAGAGGTATACCAACATACATACCAACATTATTTGTTTCTTTCATAGATTGATTTGCAGTTAACATTTTTTTATTACAATAAAATTTGCTCTATAAACTCAACAAATTCAATTAATTTAACTCAAGCAATACAAGACAGCGTTGAGTTGTCATAAATCATAAAGATTCTAGATGGTTATGTCTATCTCATTTTTCGGTCCTAGTGAAACTAATAGCGTTTTCGATTATACAGGATTTGAACGACCCAGGGTTGGTTAATGACGTCATTGCAACCTCTCCACCAATGAAAGACTTGCATTTATAGTAAAATAGTGATTGATCAACCCTGGGTCGTTCAAATCCTGTATAATCGAAAACGCTATAACTCGAACTTGAATTATCGTAAACACCCATAAAGTCCCTCAACACGTAGCCATCTAGCGGTTCAATGTGGAACAATGACAGGAAAATCACAAAAATTTGTTGCCGTGAAATCACCTTATATTCTTACACCGTGGTCTGCATGCAACTTGTTTAGTGTGTTCGAAAATAGGTTTGGTTACTGCCAGTAAAAATAGTTCAGTTGGCAGCAGTGAAATTTACTGGTTCTGCGTTTCGTTTCTCGCAGCCACTAATATGTATACATCACGGACTAAAGGCCGGAGCACAGACTTTTACATAAAGCATAACGCATAAGCATAAGGAAATTGATTGGTCTATATATAAGCATAAGCAAATGCATAAGGAAACGGACCAATCAATTTCCTTATGCTTATGCGTTATGCTTTATGCAAAAGTCTGTGCTCCCGCCTTAAGGAATAGAGGGACGGAGCACAAGCTGTACCGTGGAGCACATTTGCGGCGGGGGGGCCGCCATATTCGTTTAGTAATCACCACACATAGAACTCAATATTTGCGTATGTGTGAGAAATGAAAGTCAGATCCTGCGCACAATAAACAAAATAAGGGTGCCGTCACATGCGGCGTAACTTGCGTAAGCGTAATTTGCGCCGACCAATCACATCGGGTGTTTACGATAATTCAAGTTCGAGTTAGTTTCACTAGGACCGAAAAATGAGATATACATAACCATCTAGAACCTTTATGATTTATAACAACTCGACGCTGTCTTGTATTACTTGAGTTAAATTCATTGAATTTGTTGAGTTTAATAAATATAATTATATACATATATATATAATTATATCTATTAAAAAGGTATACCAACATACATACCAACATTATTTGTTTTTTTCATAGACTGGTTTGCAGTTGACATTTTTTTATTACAATAAAATTTGCTCTATAAACTCAACAAATTCAATTAATTTAACTCAAGCAATACAAGACAGCGTCGAGTTGTCATAAATCATAAAGGTTCTAGATGGTTATGTCTATCTCATTTTTCGGTCCTAGTGAAACTAACTCGAACTTGAATTATCGTAAACACCCATCGTCTCATTTGAATATTAGCTTCTACCTAGTTATTTTTATGTTTTTTACGCTATTGTTGTTACGCTGAATTAAAGAAAGAAGCGCAACTAAAGTGTGTGGTGGTGTAGGCATTGAGTAAAAAGATACAGGAGAGAGCATATACTAGCAGGACTAGGCAAATCCGCGGACGGATGTACGTCATGGCAGCCATCTTGAGCGACCACTTTTTGAAAGTGAGAGGGAATGCTCGAGCATAGCGGCAAGCGGCATACCGTACGCCGTACGCATTAATATGCAGTGTATAGTCTTTTATGCAACAGTGTATGGAAATAAACGATCAAAATAGTATACTGTAGAGCTTGTAGCATAACAGCAGCAGCTCGAAATCATGGAATAACGTTTCATCGGTTAGTATTATCAACAATAATGAGATTTTTATTTTGGAGATTATAATCATATGTATAGTATTGTGAAATTGTAGATTCACAATAATTACTAAATAATTTTCACTCACCAACAAGTTTCCGAAAAATCCGGATCAAAGAAATGCATGGATAAATTTTTGTAAAGACGAAGGATTTAATATAAATTTAAATTTTAGATTTTAACATTGCTCTTATGGAAATACTGCACGAGTGCAATCTCAATAAAAAACGCCATTAAAATTTGGTATTATTGTTGCATATTATAGTTATTTTCTTTTAATTGTACATTATTTCTTAATTAAACATAACAAGTCATTCAATATTGGCGCCCTTGAGCAGCCATCTTGAGCGACCACTTTATATAGTCACTTCCGTCCGCACTTTTAAGACCAAACGCTCTCTCCTGTTTCTTTTTACTCAATGGGTGTAGGTGATGCAGCGTGAAAAGAGTACATTTTGTCACATATGTAAAAAATAAGTTTTAATATGTGATGTTTTCTAATTTTCCGCTGTTGAAATGTTTGCTTCTTTCACCTTTGCCATTGTTTCCATATAATAAATAATACTAAATCAGGATTCATTATACACTTCTAAGCTCATAATCATCTACTAATATATAAAAAATTAATATTTGAATATTAACTTAATGAATTATTAATTATAACGTAATGAGCATGAATATAAATTAGTACCTTCTGGAATGATGAGTCCATCAATATCACCGATAATCTTTTTACATAACCTCAAAAACATACAAGGTGTACTAAATCAGATTTACTTTATAAATATTACATATATTCCGCTTCACATATACTCGTATACAGAATATCGGTTCCCCATGACGCGTACTTTTCCAGATGCGTAAGTTACGAAAACCAATCATAAATTTCTTTAGTATTTCTGTTAAAGTGTACAACAAAAACTCTAATCAGCAATTGGTTGTATTAGTTACGCATTTTTAACATTTTAGCAAAGTACGCCCCATGTGAATGCCGACTTTCAGAATGCGTAATTTTTGATAAAGTTACTAGAATACTCGGGTTACGCTTACGCAAGTTACACCGCATGTGACGGCACCCTAAGGGTGCCGTCACATGAAGCGTAACTTGCGTAAGCGTATCTTGTGTTAGCCAATCAAATCGTTCAGATACTATACGTAAAATTTTGCATATGATAGCTGAATGATTTGATTGACTGACATAAATTACGCTTACGCAAGTTACGCCTCATGTGAAAGCAGTCTAAGAAATAGAAATAGGAATAATTATTAAATATTAGAAATAAGAAATTGGAATTATTTATTTTAAAAATAAAAAAAATAGAAAAAATTAATGCAAAAATTAAGGAATAAGAATTAGAACTAATTAATATATTTTATTCTCTTGTTAGATGTAAAATAATTTTTCTTTTTAATATTAAATGTTTATTGCTATTTCTAATATTTTGTCTACTGTATGCAGAGCCTCAGAGTAATAAAAGTTAAAGTATTTTATAAAATTTATAGTACAACAATAATAAAACCGCCTAACCTCTTTACGCTTGTCACTCGTTATGTCTAGTGGCACCACTACACGAGTGTAACCATGTCACAGACACAGAATCTCTGTGTGAGATCCGCTACATCAATATGGCGGAAAGCAGTCCCCCCCGCACGCTTAAATTACCCATTGAGTAAAAAGAAACAGGAAGGAGCGTTTGGTCGTAAAAGTGCGGACGGAAGTGACTATATAAAGTGGTCGCTCAAGATGGCCGCTCAAGGGCGCCAATATTGAATGACTTGTTATGTTTAATTAGGAAATAATGTACAATTAAAAGAAAATAACTATAATATGCAACAATAATACCAAATTTTAATGGCGTTTTTCATTGGGATTGCACTCGTGCAGTATTTCCATAAGAGCAATGTTAAAATCTAAAATCTAAATTTATATTGAATCCTTCGTCCTTACAAAAATTTATCCATGCATTTCTTTGATCCGGATTTTTCGGAAACCTGTTTGTAAGTGAAAATTATTTAGTAATTATTGTGAATCTACAATTTTACAATACTATACATATGATTATAACCTCCAAAATAAAAATCTCATTATTGTTGATAATACTAACCGATGAAACGTTATTCCATGATTTCGAGCTGCTGCTGTTATGCCACAAGCTCTACAGTATACCATTTTGATTTATTTCCATACATTGTTGCATAAAAGACTATACACTGCATATTAATGCGTACGGCGTACGGTATGCCGCTTGCCGCTATGCTCGAGCATTCCCTCTCACTTTCAAAAAGTGGTCGCTCAAGATGGCTGCCATGACGTACATCCGTCCGCGGATTTACCTAGTCCTGGCTAGTATATGCTCCCTCCTGTTTCTTTTTACTCAATGGTACAAACGATGTACAATCCGAATATATAAATGTTTTTACGATTTGCGTTAGGAGGGGGGCCAACTATATAGACCTAAAGTGGCCACTAATCAAAAAGCTCAGCACTGGACACATAAAATAGTAACTTAATTTTCAACAATTTCAACGGTTGGTAGACTTTTATTCAAAATAAAGATTGGCAGTCTTGTTGGCAAGATGTCGTGGACAGGATTTCCGGTAGCGGAAACTTTTACTCGTGTTAGGTCCGTCGTTCCAAGTGGTGTCAAGTAAATTGTCGTCGGGTCGAGTCGATGCGGAACAAGTTCAATCGTATATCGACATGTCAGAAGGGACAGACGTAGTGGTACTGGATGATCCTAGTGTCGTACAGAAGGAGGAGGTAGCGCACTTTCAGGCGCCGGCAATTCAGCACAACCCGGACGGCTGGGGTCCATGCGAGTTGCCGGATCAGTTTAAGGATATTCCTTACCAGCCATTTTCCAAAGGCGACAGGTTGGGCAAGGTAAGCATGCAAGGCGTGAACATCTTCACTTTTGTATAAACTACAAACACGCGCATTCATCTTTTGTTTGTTGTACTTTGTAGATCTCCGACTGGACTACACCGGCCTTCCAAGACAAAAAGTTTCCAAGTACGTATATTCATTTATCATTCGCGTGTGCTTTAACCTCAAAATTCCGTGATTCTCAGAAAATTGTCAAAAGCCTCCTTGGCATTTTCAGTGCATGTTTTATTTGATTGATGATGGAAATTTTATTTACATGATTGAATTTAAATTGGAAAGAAGACTGAATAAGATTATTTAATGTATATTATGTTTCATATATTATGACAAATTTTAATCAGTATAACTTTTCATATCACATTTGAAATTTGAAAGTTTGCAGGATTTTCATAAATATGTTAATTATGTTGAATATTTAACTTTGAATTGCACCCATATTTAAAATACTGTCATAAAATAAATTACTATCTATAGTTATTTAATTTATTTGTTACAGTATATGTATAAGATAGTTAATTCTATTTCATCAGTATTGTATTAACATGTTGTGTTACATTCAATATGGAATGTACAATGTTTGAGAGAATATAAAAATGTTTTCTTAATTTGATAAATATATATGTATATTATTCTACTACTGTTTATTTGTAAATTAGATGTATAATGTTAATTAAGATATGTGAAACGAATAGAATTTTATAACATGTTCTTAATATGGATATGTAATACATTAGGCATTGTATTGTGATGGCAAAAAGAAATATTTTTTTTTTTTTTAGACAAATATACATCGCAATTCGGTTCTGGTAGTCAATATGCCTATTATCACGATGAAGATGAGACTACCTTCCACTTGGTGGATACAACTCGAGTGCAGAAACCGCCTTATCAGCGCGGCCGCTTCCGTCACAATCAACGTAACATGCGTGGTCGTGGCGGTCAACGCGGCGCGTTGAGTCAGATGCAACAGTTAGGGAAACTCAAGTTGCGCGAACGAGAGCGTAAGGGGCAGACGAAACGTTGGGGTAGACAGCAAGGTCTGCGCAATCATAAGAATCAACCGCCTATCAAGATTCGAGATGCCTCCGTCACGGTGCGACCTGACTGGATCACCATCGAAGAGATGGACTTCCCTCGATTGGCTAAGCTCTCGCTGCCTGGTGTAAAAGATGGCGAAGACATACTGTGCTGCGGCTCGCTCGAGTATTACGACAAGACGTATGACCGTGTAAATGTCAAGAGCGAGAAACCGTTGCAGAGAATTGATCGTATCTTTCACACAGTCACGACCACCGATGATCCGATCGTTCGTAAGTTGTCGAAGACCGAGGGCAACGTTTATGCCACCGACGCGATCTTGGCCACCATTATGTGCTGCACGCGCAGCAATTACTCGTGGGACATCGTCATCGAGAAGATCGGCGACAAATTGTTCTTCGACAAGCGCGATAACACTGAGTTCGATCTACTGACGGTGAACGAAACCAGCGTCGAGCCGCCGCAAGATGACGGCAACACGCTCAATTCACCTAGGAATCTAGCGCTCGAGGCAACCTTCATTAATCACAACTTTTCGCAGCAGGTACTCAAGTCAAATGAGCCGCGTTATAAATTCGAAGAGGGCAATCCTTTTATTGCGGAGGAAGAGGAGAGCGATGTAGCCAGCGTAGCTTACCGTTATCGCAAGTGGGACCTCAACAACGGCATAGTGCTCGTCGCTCGCTGCGAGCACGATGCCGTGATGCAAGGACCGAACAACGAGAACCAATTTTTGACGATTAAGGCGCTGAACGAGTGGGACTCGAAGCTGGCCAATGGGGTTGAGTGGCGACAGAAGCTCGACACACAACGCGGAGCGGTATTGGCTAATGAATTACGCAACAATGCCTGTAAACTCGCGAAATGGACGGTACAGGCGTTGTTAGCTGGTTCAGATCAGCTGAAATTTGGCTATGTATCGCGCGCTATCGTGCGAGACTCCAGCAAGCACGTAATTCTCGGTACTCAGCAGTATAAGCCGAACGAATTCGCCACGCAGATCAACTTGAACATGGACAATGCATGGGGTATTCTGAGATGTATCATCGACATATGCATGAAGCAGAAAGACGGCAAATACTTGATAATGAAGGACCCGAACAAGCCTATGATTCGGTTGTACGATATTCCCGACAATACCTTTGAAAGTGAGGGCGAGGAAGATGAAGACGATGACGAACCTGTTAACGACGCATTTCAGAGTTAAGCCGCAGCATTAATCACGCCCATCATTCAACTATGCGATTACTTGGACTTTTATGTTTATATATAATATGTTTATATAACTTTTTCTTTATATATACACATATATACAAAATTCGAATAATTATTTTGGTGAGTAAATTTGAGAAATAACTATTGAAAAAGTTTTGGCTATTCCTCTGTGAAATCAATAAATTTATGTGAAATGATGGGAAGAAAATATAAGTACACTATTTAATTTTATGTGAAGAACTATAATCTAATTACTCATGCATTATCTTAATACATTCATTGTTTTATTTCTTATAATGCATACGCAAAATGCAGAATTCTATTATAATTTTATTCTAATCTAATTTATTCTTAATTCATAGGTATTTTTTTTTTAAGGATTTTGCGAAGGAGTTTAGATATCTATACTTGGGGATCTAACTGCTTGATGACATATTTTAATTTACATATAGCAGCGTTCACCATCGAATCGTCGATGTCGTAGTGAAGAACTATTCTGAGTAATTTTTCCGTCAGAGCTATGCATCGAACTATTGTCCTATCATTCTCGTCGAAATCATCTACTTGATGAAGCCTTTTCATCAGAGTCACGGCGGAAATACCGCTCTCGGTATTTAAATTCACGAATATCATGTTAGTCTGCACGGTTTTCATATTTACTTGAAATATCTTGGAATTCAACTGATTAATTGCCCGTGCGATTGCCAATGCTCTTCTGTGATCCTCAAGTAATTGCGGTACTGTTTCTTCCAGAGCGACGAGTCCGGCCGCGGCTATCACACCGACTTGCCGCATCGCACCGCCCAATACCTTGCGCCTTCTCCTCGCATCAGCAATGAAGCTCTTGCTCCCGCACAACACCGATCCCACGGGAGCACCCAATCCTTTGCTTAGACAAAAAGTGACCGAGTCGAATGAAGCGACTAGATCCTTCGCCGAGATCTTCGACGCGACTGAGGCGTTCCACAATCGCGCTCCATCTAAATGCATTTTGAGATCATGCTTCTTTGCCACCGCCGTCAACTCCTCGATCCATGATTGAGGAACGATTCTTCCGCTAATCGTGTTTTCTACAAGAACCAATTTTGAGATTGGCTCGTGAATTCGATCCGTGCGAATCGCGCTTTCAAGCTTCTTCAGGTCGAACGTGCCGTCTTCATTGTTGGGCAGCATGCAAAGAGTCACACCGGCTACTTGCGCTGCGCCACCCTGTTCGTGAAGAAACACGTGTGATTCTTCTCCGCAATAAGCCTCGCTGCCGCGAATGTTACAATGATTCATGACTGAAAAGGGAAACAGGAGTGATAGTGTAATATTTCATTTGAGAGAGGCAAGTATAATATTTTATTTAAATATATAATGTTTGAATAAATATACAGAAGACAGTTTAATTTTTTCTAACAGGGTAAAAATCATCTAGAATTCTGAGGAAAAGAGGAAAATTTTGTAACTACTGTAGCAACTGAAAGTACCTCTTTTGTCACTCTAACGATGTTAAATAGGTATGTAATTTTTATTCGTTCTTTAATATTAGTTTTAAAAAAATATATAGGTTGTACAAGTCATTCTTAAGTTCTTACCGGCAATCAAATTTCCCATCGTACCAGAGCTAACAAAGAGCGCATCTTCTTTTCCAAGTAAGGCTGCGGCCTTTTTTTCTAATTCTGAAAGACAGTACAAAATATATACTAATACTAGCAACATATATTACACGAGTCAAATAAAATATGCAGGCTAGCTAATAAATTACGACTAAATTGGCAAGATTATAATTTTATACAAAAAATTAAAAAGTAAATTTTTTTCTGGATTGCCCATAGATTTCGATAAAAATAACCAGAGAATATGAAGGCACTGTAATTGATTACGCACTGACATGATTTATTGATTTACCACTTTTTCATTTAAAATTTAATATAAATTTTAATCTTACATTTTCCATTATATGGTAATTGTTTTTGAGATTACAGGTTAACTTGAGTTAGAGATTTTTGTCATAAACACAATTTTTATACATACATTTTTTTTTTTTTACCTTTTACTGTAGGATCTTCCTCAAATACATCATCTCCAACTTCCGCCTCAAACATAGCCTTCCTCATTGCTGCAGTTGGCTTTGTGAGCGTGTCGCTCCGTAAATCAACGATAATAGCCTAGTAATCATATACTTAACTCTTATTTAACGCCCCTATGAAACATTTATTTAAACTTATTTGACATCAAACTGTTTTCGTATCTAGAAGTTTTTTGAAAGAGGAATAATATACAGTAACGGTCAATGAAATATATTCACCGAAATTATTGTTTTCTTTAAACTCTGAAGCAAAGTACTGTACTAAATCATAAAATTTATATTAAAGGGCATTATTAACGATCCATAATTTTGATTAGAACATTTTAGTTGAATTGTTTTAATATATTTTTACATATTTATAAAAATAGGACAATATACAATAGAAATAATACTTGCTTAATAAATTTGTATTTCACACGTATAACAATAAAAATTATAGGAACAAATAATTAATTATAACAATTATTAATATTTTTTAATAATAACTAATATGTTGTGATATTTGTGATTTTTCCCTTTCAGTCATTTTTCAATGATTTGCCATTTTTATAAATACTGCACGACACTTTTTGAAAATAAGTATGAACTTGAATTAATTCCTAACTCGTGTTAACTATATACCTAAATAAACCTAATTTAATTCTTCCCATCCTTACAGTACTTATCAAAGACAGATTATTTCGAAGAATCCTGCTGAGTACATTTCATTGATCGCTACTGTATTTGAAACATCATGGCATTAAATAAATATGACAAATAATAAATGATATCGTTAATTACGTGCAAACGTTGTCTAAACGTTACTAGATTACATGATAAAGTAATATAATAATTAAATGTTATTATGACTGATAACGATTGAATATAGATATGATGAGAAAGAATGAAACATTCTTCTCCAAGATTCTTCTTCCCTTCTTCTTATTTACTTACATTTTTTTCTTTCGCGTATTGGAGAATATTCTCATTCACTGCACCGTAAGACATGCTGCTGGCCTGTGAACCTACGTCTTTTCGTGCCGAGCTTATTTTAGAGACTGACTCAATCATTAGTGAACAACTTACAGTAACCTCTATACGACTTCACATTTTTATGTTGTAGATGAGATGCACAATGTGTAATGAAGAATGTATATTGAATAACGCAAAACATGTTTTTCAGATATTGAAAAAAATATCACACGAAATAAATCAACTTATCTGTTGTAATCTTTGTTAACTTGATATAAAATCTCAGAAAAATGCAAAACAATGCAAGAACATTAAGATAACATAGAGATAAGATAAAACGTGAATACATTTTTTAACTGAACGCTTATCTGATATTTGTGATTGTTAATTAAAAATCGTTAAAAAAGTACCTAAAACATTTATCGATTAATTTCATAATTTATAATTAATTGTTATTTATTATTGTGTGCACTCTAATTTTTCAATCTTGTTTTATCTCACATATTTGAAATATTAAAAATTATTAAAATGTATCGAATTAAATTCTAGTGCGAGTAATCGATAGCTGCAATCAATTGTTTTCGACAGAAAAGTTTCGAGCAATCGGAAAGAATGAAGTTCGATCGATTATTGAAACTCGAATCGAACTCGCATTCGATTTGACTTCGATATGCTCGCACTAGTGACGCCATATTGTAGACAGGGGTTCACGGATCTCGAGCCGCACACAACTGAGAATCGCGTATACATGTACTGCGCGAAGCGTTCTGCGGGATCCGTGGACCCCAGTGAATCCCGAACAAAGCTATAAATCAATATATGTACATCCTGTTCGATTTTCTATTAATAATTTAAATATTTAGAAAATTTGTAGTTTTGTATTTGATAAGAATTGCTTTCGACGGACTTGTTTTGCTGATTTTAGTTGAAGAATATTAATTTTTTTTTCAGATTTCAAATAGAAGATTAGAGATTGCATTAGTAGCAAGGTAACAGAAGGTATATCATCTTATGTTTTAGGTTATGTTATGTTGGTTATAATAATATAAATAAGTTTGCATTGGACTTTGCAAAATGTAAAAAAATGACGAAGAGAAACTGACAAAGGAGGCCGTGAGATCACCAAGCGAAAATTATGCTTCGCAAAAATTTATGCTTCACAAACCACTTCGCAAAACCGTTATCGTGACTCACGAGAAAAATGACTGCTGATAAAGACACACGTGTTCAAAAGACGAAACGATCGTTCTCCATAATCACGTACATGCTTCCATATACATGCACGCTCAAATATATCAACGCAGTTACACTAACGGGTGTTCCTTGACGAGAGTTTTCAGTCCTCTCTGTTTGCGATTCTTCTTTGCGGTACTGCAAACAATTTATTTAATCGTATGTTTGCAATTTTAGCGAAATAAATTTTTTTCATATTTGCGTTATCTTTTTGCAATCATGTGCGATGAATGATATATTAAATGTACTAATTTTAGAAATTTCTATATATCATAATTTTTTAATTAATGTACATATTTTATGCGTAGTTTTTTTGTTCGCACGAATTTATCAAGGCGAAACGTGCACATATCGCGTAATGTACAATTTTGTGATGTTTTATCAGTAAGATTCGATCATTTTTATCAATAATCTTCTAATCTTTTTCTATTGTACAGCTATCATACGCATCAGTGGGGGAAAGATTGTGTAAATTTCAAGAAAAACTTACCAGAAAATTTATAATTTTGGCAAGAAATGATATTGACATTATTAAATTTTTTAAGTTACTTTTTAAAGCGTTATTTTACAATTACTGTTCTACGACACAAGTCGAATGCTATTTGAACATACGTGTTTCTATATTTTATTCTTCGGAAAAATTCAAACTTTTACAAAAACTTAAGTATCTTTTTCTAAAGTTCCATGTGAATCGTGACTCAGCATAAGTTGACTTTTACACTCGGCGAAACTGTGCCATCGTCAGAAAATATTTACAACGCAAAGTGTTGTCCGAAAAATGCTGCATCACGGTCCAATATCTACCTACCACTTATGTTTTCTATCTGTTTTCTAGCTCGTTGCACACACATCGAGGAAAGATTAATGTGTATACGGTTATCAAGTGCTTACGATATCACGAAGTTCACCACGACACAGCAATGCGGCACATACACGTGTATTATTACGCCAGGTGTGTTTACCATTCAATTGTCCAATTAATCCGGAAATGTTCACATCCTTCTGCATCCAAAAACAGTTACGTAAGTTTCTTTTTCATGTTTTATTTCTATAATTTTGTTTCTTATAAATTTACAATATACTGTTATTACAAAACACGCTATTTATTTTATAATATTTTACAATATATTGCAATATTTTTCAAAGACTTATAATCTGATTCGCAGTGACCGGGTGTGCCTTTTTAAAATTAAAAAAAATGTATGTCAGTTCGCGAATATGCATATTGGCGACGGTGACATTTTAATCTCTTACATATCTCCTGGCGAGCACACCGTTATCTGTTAAGCACGTGTGACAATTCTGAAAGCAGCAATAAATTTTGCCGCTCGAACGAAACCGCATATTCATCGCCTACATTTTTCCGTTTCGCCTTGTAAGCCCTGATTAACTCTCCGCGCGTTACGGACGATTGAGTTCTGCCACTTTTTATATTTTGCATTATAATTTTCACGCGTAGAACTACAAAAACAGATCCTACTTCCCAGCACTTTCGAAATATCTCTTGTAACATTCAATCCTTTGTAGCATTAGCAATTTCATATCTTACAAGTCTGATTTTGCATCAGTACGACAATTAGAATCTCGTTGAAAGTATTGGTCTTAATTTTACATTAATTGAACTCTAAAATTAATTAAATTTTATTCTCTTAAAATTAAGATTAATATTACTTCTTGTTTGTACAAAAACATTAAGTATAACGTAATTATTCTCGACACGATTGCAATATAAACCGCTTAAACTTTATTGTTAATTTGCTGATCTTGTCGAATGCGATAAAGCTGGAAGATAAAGCCACTCGGCTAATCGGCCGCGGCGCTACCGCGAGCGCGTAAGCCCCGATATTTAACGAACGCAATAAAGTAGAAGGGTCTTACGCGATTTGCATAACGACCTCGCGTTAAAATCACGGTCGTCACGGATCTTATAAATATCTACCGAAAAGGTCAGACGTGTACGCGGAATCTCGCATGCCGTGCAGGAAAATGAGCAGGATTTTGCCGCGATACACGGACAATAGTGACAGAAGTGAAAAGTGAAGGTATTCGTCGCGCACTCCGCTCCGGCGATCATTATGCGCCCGGAATAAATCGGGCTTACATCATAATCGCGCGCAACGGCTTACAACGGTTCGTCCTGTCGCTCATTTCGCGATTGCTTTCCCGATTCATATTCATGAACGTCCTTCCATCAAAGATGGTCGCTTTATTGCTTCTCGAGCCTTCTCCGGCTCAATTGACGGGATTTAGAAAGGAAGATTTTTAGAAAAAAAGAGAAGTTTATAAAATTATTATAAGGATAGGCTCGTGTGATGATATCAAATTAATATATATTAGAGAGCATCTAGAGCCATCGCTGGTTGTAAGTGCGAAAATTATTAATATACTGTATTTCATACAGAAATTTTTTATTCGTCTACTAGAGACGACATTATTAAAGTGTATCGATCTCGAAAGAAGTTTATATCTTAACTTACCGCTATATAATAATCCTGCGATGCATCATGTATTATGGATAAAGATGTTCCGTCAGCTTTACTCCAAATGATAATTAATAATTTAAAATCGAGAAGTTATTGACTTCAGATGATTTTATATCTAAAAAATTGCACGAAGAAAACCTTGGTTTATACGGAAAAATATATTCGAGATTATGAGACTTTACTTATTTCTGAGCAAACTGCACGAAGCCATCGGTGACCTGAATTTTAAGACATGCATATGTAAACGCGCATGATGAAATGCTGAAGAATACCGCCGAAGGTGATCTGCAATGGCGCGAATGAATTCACATTATTTATCGTGTTAATCGACGTACATGCTCTTAAGAATTTCCATTGATGAACGAACTCGGTTGTAAAGTAACGTGTACGCCAGATAAACAGATGATATCGCTTTCGTTCTTTTTTTTAACGTTTATTTTATTTATGTTCTCATATTTTCGGACTCTTATCTGGCTATCAAAATCTCAATTATTGCAAGTCATGTTTGGCCTCTTTTTGCGCACATAATTAATGTCGTTAATTCTGTTAGATATAATTTCTAGATTTCTAGATTGAAATTTATTATACGGAGCGCGTAGATGAGTTTTTTAAGTTTTGTATAGTGCGCATTATTCTGTGAACTGAAAGAAAATTGTTTCTTTGTTGCGCATGTCATTAATTTCTCAGCGCATAGCTGATTTCTCGTCAGTCCACGCTAATGTGCTAATCTTTGAGTTTTGTAAGAGACGCAGGCCGCACAAAAGGATTGCATAGAGTGAAAAAGAACGCGCGACTAGAAATCAGCTGTCTAATTATACGGAATCTACCACGTGCGTCGGGTAATTAATAAACATTACGGCTAATTGCAAAGTGCCTAAGCTCGGGGACGAGCATCGACTCGGAACTTTCTACGCGCGTGAACGCGAATGTATTTCAAAACAGCAGTGCCTCTCAATGCGCAGAATTAACAGCGACGATAAACCGCGTTCTCGACAGCAGAGCCAGTGTTATTAAAATCCTTCATAAAATTAATTAGTTCTGCGTAGCGCAGACGTTCCTTCGGCGTTCGCGGCAGTTAATTTTCAATGAACATAATCATTTTGCATTTTTCTTCATCGTATCTACGAGGCATAAAGTTTCCGGACAGTCCGTAACAAGACACAACGAGTTCCAGAAACTTTAAGAGTGCGAGAAAAAATTACTTTTGCTATTTGAACATAAAATAAATAGACACGCTATCGAACACATTATTATGTTAAGAAAATACAATTATATCGTCAACTGTAGAAAAATTGAATGAAATACATTTTCTATCTTTCAGCTGGGGGACAATCTGCGGATCCTCGCTTTAATTAAACCCGTGAGACGCGAAGATATCTTCTCGAATAACTCGCGCCACTCGGAAAGATTATACCTCGCGGGCGTATATATCGACAACGCGCTGCGAAAGGAAGACGGGCGTCTCGCAAGGAGGAAGACAATGCCGGGAGGAGCCGCGGTGGGACGGCGAGAGATAAAAAGAAAGTGGAAAATGAGACGGGCGAGTTCTGAAAGTGGAACGGGGCTGTGCGCCAGTGTGGGAGATAAGAGCGCGGACCGAAGAATGCACCGGCTCTCCAGTCCGCGGCGTGATTTGTATCTCCTTCGTCCGTGGAGTCCGGAGTCTGCGCCGCCTGGTAGGTGCGCCCCTGACTGTGTCGGCTCTCTTGCGGCTGAGCGAGTGCAGGTGCGCGCCCGCCAGTCTGTCGCCAGGTCCCCTCCCCCTCCCCTCCCCCTCCTCCTCGATGCCGCGGCTCCCTCCTTTCCCCCTTCCCCCCTCTGGACACCAGTCGCAGACCTCGTCGACGAGAGATCGCACACACTATGGACCATTCCGCTACCCCCCGCCGCTTTGGCCGGCCGTTCCGACCATGGCGAACAAGGTGGCAAGGGGAAGAAAGGCACGGTACCGCCGGCACCTACCTCCTCGTTTTCGTGCTTCTCTCTCGTCCTCCTTCTTTCCTTCCCGCTCTCTTCCTCCTTCGTCTTCTGCGCCTCATCTGAATCTATACGTATGTATATATCTACCTGTATCTCTCAGCCGGCTTCTTGTTCTTCTCCACTTCCTCCTCTCCGTTTTCATCTTGAGAATCTCTTTCTCTCTCTGTTTCTCTCTCTCTCTCTCTCTCTCTCTCTCTCTCTCTCTCTCTCTCTCTCTCTCGTACTTTTATTATGCGCTCCTATCTAAGCCTCCGTCTTCTCTTACTGCCAGACGGCGGTGTGTATTCTTGTTTTTTGTCGCTTCAATACGCGTACATGTTTCTGTCGCGATTTTTTCGCGAATCTCCCTGGCCTTTCTCACTCTTCGTTCTGCGCGATACTCCGATTTCTAGTTCTTAATTGAGTCTGTCTCTTGAAACCGTGCGTGCCAACGTTTACTACGATAATTTGGAGTCTGCAAAACGAGTTTTATGTATTCTGCAGCGAGATTGGTATCCGAAAGAGCGTCGCATCTAAATTTGTTATTTCAGGTCTCACTTAATTAGATAAATTTTATTTCGGAAAGGTAAAAAAATTACTGCTCTCTATTAAAAAAATAACACATCAAACTAATTGCTCGTGCATTCGAAGGTGTCCGGCGAGTATAGCGAAACGATTCTACCAGCCGGTAGCAGGCAGGTAGTGGCAGACTTGGTCCACGAAGCAAGATCGTGTATTTCAACTAGATAAATAGGCCTACGGCTGCTCGTGTGGATGCACGATAAATCGGAAAGGAATTTCTGACGGAGGAGAAAGAAAGAGAAATACCCGAAAGATCGACGATCGGGTGGTCGTCGTGTGGGAGGGACGAAACCCACCCGGGACCCGTCGCGGACTCTGTGCGTGAGGCGGAGGGAAAGAATGCAAAGAAATGCCCAGGCATCACGCGTCTCGGCAACACTCTCACGAATGCAGCGGATTAATCCCGCAAATACCAGCCAGGTGCACATCGACGTGCGAGCGTCGTGAAATTCTTCCCGCGGAGAACGCTCTGCTATTTCCACTCGATTTATATTTGCTCCTTTTTTTTCTTCGCAGAAGAAAATTACGCACGTAATGTAATGCGCGATAATTGAACGTAAAATTGCCCTTTGTTACATTTGTCCTTTGCACGAAAGAAATTAGCGTACGACACATCTCGGTTATTTTAAGCTCGAAGACCAAAAATAATCACAGTTTTCAGCAACGAGAGACAGGTGTTTGTGAATGTGCTTATTGATCGCGCAAAATGGGAGAGAGAAGCTCGTTTTGTATGACCTGACAATGGACCTAGGAATATATGGACAGAGCGATAAGTGGTCTTATTGGCGGGGGGAAGTGAAGCCTGAGCGGCAGGGGGAAATCATGCAACGGCATGTTGGTCGGCTAGAAAAATGGCGGTGTTATTAATTTAATCTTGGCTTGGCGCTTGTATAATGAATAATATTCATATGTTATAAATTTCGCGCTTGTTTACTTACACGGGTTACCCACAGCCATCTTGGTCGGCTAGTTTTTCCCCTCTGGCTTCAACCCCGCTGGCTATATAATATATTCCTATAAAATATATAATATATTCTATAATATATATATATAATATATTTCCTATATATTATATAATATATAGGATATATACTATATACAGGATGTCCCATTTTAAATTACGCACCTGAATATCTCGTCAGGGGAGCCACCAATCCGAAAATAACTCTCACAAAAGTTGTTGGGTTCGGAGGGGGAAATCGGATGATGACATTGGTTTAACCTAGGGTGTACATGCCAAGGTCATATGGAGGTCAACTTTGTTTATTTAAATAAAACACCCTATTTTTGATTCCAAATATAATAGCTGGTGTCAAGAGCTTTTCAAAACAGTATAATAAAGTTATTTTTCATTAAGTACTTTTCGAGTTATGAGGCTTGAAAGTTACAGCATTTTGACATAAAATACAAAATATCTTGTAAAACATTCAATTTTTGGGAATTTTACCTTAATTTTTATGCATACTTTTATGCATAAAATAATGAGATGAATCAATTGGTATAAAGAAAACACATAGTTGCTTTCAAGAAAAAATATGTAATTTGCAACATGCAACTGTATACTTTTTTGTTAAAACTAATTGAAAGCTCTCACATTTTGTGTGTCTTATCCTTATAATTCGCGCTACTTTGCTTTCTTTTATATGAATAGGATATCTCTGTCCTGCAGCGCTCCTTGTATTAGTGTTTTGTTTTTAAGCCGTTAGGCGTCTCGTATTGTTATCCCCTTCGCGGACACCTTTTTCTTTTTGTAAGAAGCTAATAATAAGTCAGTCAAGTTATACCATGCAACGTGTATAGTCGTGTTTTCTATTGTTCACCCATCTAAAACTTCAACATTTTTTTTTTTAAACCAATGTGTTTTCTTTACACCAATTGATTCGTCTCATTATTTTATGCATAAAAGTATGCATAAAAATTAAGGTAAAATTCCCAAAAATTGAATGTTTTACAAGATATTTTGTATTTTATGTCAAAATGCTGTAACTTTCAAGCCTCATAACTCGAAAAGTACTTAATAAAAAATAACTTCATTATAGTGTTTTGAAAAGTTCTTGACACCAGCTATTAGATTTTGGAATCAAAAATAGGGTGTTTTATTTAAAAAAACAAAGTTGACCTCCATATGACCTTGGCATGTACACCCTAGGTTAAACCAATGTCATCATCCGATGTCCCCCTCCGAACCCAACAACTTTTGTGAGGGTTATTTTCTGATTGGTGGCTCTCCTGACGAGATATTCAAGTGCGTAATTTAAAATGGGACATCCTGTATATTATATTATACAGGGTGTTTCAGATCAAACGCAGGTCTTTGAAGGAGTGGATAGATCTCGATAACGTAAGTAAAAAATGTCCGTACAAGAAAATTGTGAGATCAATAGTTTTTGAATAAAATGCATTTGAAGTTAACCAATCACGGGGTTCGCATTTCGCGCCGTCAGGAGCAGCGCGGCATGAATCATTCTCGTTTGCAATACATTCTGCCACATCAATTACATATTGTTAAAAATTATTATTAACACTATCATATTAGTAAATATTAAAATAAAACTCAATTGTTTTAAACAATCGCTTGTGTATAAGAAATAAATTCTTCTGACGGCGCAAAATGCGAACTTCGTGATTGGTTAACTTCAAATGCATTTTATTCAAAAACTATTGACCTCACAATTTTCTTGTACGGACATTTTTTATTCACGTTATCGAAATCTATCCACCCCTTCAAGGATCTGCGTTTGATCTAAAACACTCTGTATATCATATAATATGTAATATATTCTATAATATATATAATATATTTCCTATAATATATATAATATATTCCTTGGTTCATGGACCCGATGTTATTTGATACCTTTAGAAAAATTTTTTAAACCGAATCGTCGTCACGCCTTTTGCCGACGCTGAAATCCGATTGTCTTGCTATAAAACATAACTCAACGTCACTTTGGTAGTTGACACTTATTTTAATCCATCGAACGGTCGTTGTAGGGCAACGACCCTACAGGCAAGGAACCTTTTGCCAATAGGGCAACGACCCTACAGGCAAGGAACCTTTTGCCAATAGGGCAACGACCCTACAGGCAAGGAACCTTCTGCCAGGTGGTATCCTTCAGCCAGGTCAAGAAGCAAAGTTGTGATCACATACAATGCGTGCATTCTCAAACCAAATATTTTGTCCCGGGGGTGGGGGGTTTAAAATTCATACACAAACAGGACTGATGTACGATTTTGTGGCCTCTATGCTATGATCTTAAAGACCCTGGTGAAAAAACATCTCATAATTTTCTAGAAAATTTTAAGAATTTTTCATAATTTTATTTTATGAAAAATTCCGAGAAAAAATTTCTTATTTATTCATATTTTTTAAACATTTTTTAGAAAATTATTTAAAAAAAAAAAAAAAAATTATTAGCCAGGATTTTTAAGATTACGGAATCTGATGTAATAATGTTCGATAGCTGTATAACTGCAAGCGTTATAATAATAATTATTATGAAAATTATTTTTGCCAATAATATGTTATAATTACAATTTATATTTCATAAGCGGTTTTTATATTTATTATGTATAAAATGTAATAAATTCAATATTTGTAATTATTATATATTTTTTATAGAATTTTTAAATGTATATGTATGTGAATATGTGTTGTAATAAGGTACATTTTTCTGTATTCTATTTAACGGAATATTTCTAAAAAAATTTACGATTTATTAGCTTCCATATTTTGCCCTGCCTTTGAGTATTTCATTTAACGGTACAAATTAACGCAAGTATATATTTCTATTCTATCTTTTTCATTGGATGTCAAACACAGAATAAAACATGTATTAACATGTAACGTGACATTCTATGTTCGATATCTATTAGAAAATAAATATAGAATGACACGTTTTTACATTGCTAAATGAAATGCATTCAAAGATAAGGTAGAAAAATAAAAGCTGATAAATCGTATATTTTTCAACTTGTAAAAATATTTGATATTTCTAAAGGCCTGTGTCCACGATGCAAGAAATTGGTCCAAGTTCTTGGTCCGAGAAATGTATAGCCAATTAAATTGAAGTTCTTATGGAAAAACAGCAAGTTGATTGGTTACACATTTCTTGAAGCAATCCAACCATTTTGGGCCAAGAACTCGAACCAATTTCTTGCATCGTGGACACGGGCTTTAATATATACAGATCTGAAAAATATGAGAAATAATGAATTTATTCATATATTTTCATATATTTTTATTTCTTTTCTGAACTTTTCTGAAAAGTGTGCCAATTTATATAAAAAATCTTAAAATTTTCTGAAAAAGTTACAAAATTTTTGTAAAAAATCTGAAAATTTTTATGAAAAATTCTGAGAATATTTTTCACCAGGGGAGGCCTCCATATTTCTCCAAAATTTTATTTTTTCGATAATTTGAGCGACCAAAAACAAAACCTATTACAACGGGCTTATAGGAATAACAAAACATAATATACAATAATATACATACACACATATGTCTGCATTTATTGCAACTCACATTTCAAACGAATAATATAAAATATCGGGCTTTAATTTTATTTAAAACATTCGTTTTTGTGCTTTTCTTATCGCGAAGTCTGTTACAAAAATAATTTTTTATTATTTAAACAATTTTTTGCTGTTATTATTTTATTACCAATCTTATTAACAAAAAATACATTTTTTTAAATTACAAATAGTATTAGGTTATTGCTCTTCCTTAATTAAATTAAAAATCGTTTTAATATAAAGCCAATAGAGCAAGAGCTGGGTCGATTTGCTCAAAAATTCATTTTTATTACAAATTTTTACAGACGTTTCGGCCAAGGGACGTGGCCATTTTTAGTGTAATACAAAAAAAATTTTTTTTTAATTTTTAGTACATGAGTAGAGAAGCGTTGGTAATAACAATCAATAAAAGTAGTTTTCTACTAAGGAAACGCATTCTCTGATAATATGTATGTAGTCTCGAAGGTGCAGTCTCGAAGGAGTGGGACTCGACTCTTTCGAGTCTCGAAGGAGTCGAGTCCCACTCACTAACGTGGACACATGTCACATTTCTAATTTCTTTTACATAGTTTTGACGAACCGTTCAAGACGGTCCATGGCTCACACATATATATTTTAACTAACTACAAATAATGTACTACACGTATTATCAGAGGATGCGTTTCTTTAGTCAAAAACTACTTTTATTGATTGTCATTACCAACGCTTCTTTACTCATGTAAGGTGAATGTCCCAATTAGTGACAATGTCCCAATTTGTGACAATTGTGTCTTTTTTCTCAATATATATCTCAATATAGATCATGTTTATTCTAAAAAATATGTTGGTATACCAAATTATACATATTATCTATTATAACTAATTTTGAATAAAATTAAGCACTTTTATAAACGCTAAAATATTATAATTATAATAAGTATACTGAAAGAAAAATCCGGTTAAAATTGATCGGAAAATCCATTCAAAAAGTAACAAACGGATATTATCGATCCCTTCAATCGGAAAAAATAACCGATGAAGACTGAAATAACCGATCAAAAATATCCGATCAGAAAATTCCGATTAGAAAATATCCGATCTAAAATATCCGTTTGTTACTTTTTGAACGAATAGTCCGATTATATTATGTCCGATCAATAGATCTAATCGGAATCTGATCGGAATTTTCCCCTTAAATATACCAATTAATATTAATATTAATTTGTATCACTTTTTCTTCTACTTTGAGTTCTTCAAGAACAGTTCTAACTGTATTACAATTCATTTCTTTCACTTCTTAATAATTGACACGTAATACACTATTATATACAAAATATTGCACACAATATTGCGTCACACTGCCTTCACGCTGCTTCGATGACGAACACGAGACAATAGAGTACAGGCTCATGCACGCTGGGCCCATCGGTACGACTGTTAGCACGACCAATCACAATCGAGTTACCAGTGCGACTTCGAAATGTGTACACATGTATTTCATCGGACTTCTGAACGGATAAATTGTATTTCATCGGATATTACACTTTATCGGATAATATTTTAATCGGATATAGTACATTAGATCGGACATTCAGCTTGATCGGAAAAAATACCTTATTTTTATCCGATCAAGTGCAATGTCCGATCATATTATATATCAATTTAAACGGATAAGTAAATCGCAGCTCATTATCCGTTCATATTTCATTGGAAATTTTATTTCATCGGATAAAGGCATCCATCATTTCATCGAATAGCCCCAAATCCAATCAAAATCAATCGAATAAGATGTTCAAACGGTTTTTTCCGATTAGAGTCGCTGGATATTTTTCTCAGTGTATGGCTTAGTTTACACCGATTGTTTAGTACACGTATCAAATACTAAATCAGCTTCTTTGATTGGTGTAGATTTTACACTAAACGATTTATACCTATCGAAGAAGCAGATTTAGTATTTGATACGCGTACTAAACAATCGGTGTAAACTAAGTCTATGCTGCTAACGGTAATAAATCGAGCAGTTCACTAAAATCTTAAGAGGCGACGACTATATCGACGGTCCCTTCGTCAATTGATTCTAGCTATTATTAAACTAAAAGTAAATAAAAAATGAGCCAACAAGTTAAATAAATATTAAAGAATCTTGTGAGTAAACTGAAAACGTCATAAAATACAAATTTTTTTAAATTAATAGCATATGTCATTAATCAATACTAAAAATATTTACTTGTCTTTATTACTGACAATCGAAACAAATATGATATAAAAGGATAAAAACATTCCTATTTTTAAAGAAGACATGTCATTTATAAATATCAATCATTATTTAATTAAGGAATAGCATTAATATTGTAACTTATTCTTCCAGAATTTAAAAAATTAATACAAGTACAAGTTTTTAATCTATACTTTGTCATATTTAAGTCAGTAATAGGGACACTTATGATTCTGTACCAATTTATGATAGTCGATAGAAATCCTAACCTATTAATTAATTGTGACATAAGCGAGTGTAAACCGCTAAGAGTATACGTTCTTCTTCTATTGTGGTAATTCTTAGATTGATTTCCTATCTAAATATAAATTGTCTTGCTCGGTAAGTATTAAGGCATTCATGATTCTTTGTGATATTCCATCAATTTGTCATATTCCACCAATTTGTGATATTTCACCAATTTATGATATTCCAATGATTATCTATTATTTTCTATTACAAATGTATTTAAGTAACAAGTATATTTATACTTATGGAATTATTTTAAACAATTTTAATTAGAAACATGGCAACTCAAAAAAGAAGAAGAAAATATTCAGATGATGATCTCGAAAAAGCTCTTACTGCTGTCCGTTCTGGAAAAACTATCAGCAATGTAAGTAAAACAGCGCTCGGAATTAGTTGCACATTTCGAGCCGATTTCCGAGACGACGCCTTCTGTTCCCCCACTACCGCCCGGCCGCTGGCGGCCGAGCCGCCGATAGCTCTGGCGCAGGAGCGTTTTATATAAGAAATAAGCTGGGTTGTTGAGGTACCTCTCTGAAAATAGTAATATTTTCTTTGTTACATAAATAATGTTTATTTTTATTAATAATTAAATATATATATATTATGTATTAATAAAAATAAACATTATTTATGTAATGAAGAAAATGTTACGATTTCTTGAAAGATGCCTAAACAATCCAGCCTATTTCTAATATAAAACGCTCCTGAGCCAGAGCTATCGGCGGCTCGGGCTCCAGCGGCCGGGCAGTAGTGGGGGAACAGGAGACGTCGTCTCGGAAATTGGCCCGAAATGTGCAACTAATTCCGAGCGCTGAAGTAAAACTATGGGAATACCTAGAACTACACTTTTGTATAAATACAAAGGAAAATTGCCAATTGGGAAAAATGTTGGTCCGACATCATTTTTAACTAAAGATGAAAAAGCTGAAATTGTGAAATGGATTATGCATCTTAGTCAGCGAGGCTTTCCTATTGTAAAAAGTCAATTAATTAATAGTGTGCAATTATTGATAAAAAATTTGGCACGAAATACACCATTCAAGGATGGACGACCTGGACGTCATTGGTACGAATCCTTTCTAAAACGACATCCAGAAGTTACATCAAGAATTTCACAAAATCTTTGTCATAGTCGAGCATCTGTAACAGAAACAGCAATACGAGGATGATTTACAGAAGTAAAGCAACATTTGGAACAACTTAATCTCATCGATATTGATAAATTTCGAATATTTAATTGCGATGAATCAGCATTCTTTCTTTGTCCAAAAGGAGAACGCGTTCTAGTAAAAAAGGGCGATAAAGCCGTATATAATTTTACACAAAATGACGACAAAGAATGTTTGACTGTTCTTTTCATGACAAATGCTAATGGTCAATTGCCTCCTACTATGATTCTATTTCCCTATCAACGAAATCCATATAGTATTTCTTAAAATATACTAAATGGTTGGGGCGTTGGAAAATCTGATAAAAGCTGGATGACAGCGGAAATATTTTTTGAATATATAAGCAATATATTTCATCCATGGTTTTTACAAAATTAGATTCTTCGTCCTGTTATTTTGTATGTTGACGGTCATTGTTCCCATTTAACAATGCCATTATCGCAATTTTGTATTCAAAATGATATCGAATTAATAGCATTATATCCAAATGCTACTCATCTAATGCAACCTTTAGACGTAGCATTTTTTCGTCCATTAAAAACGGCCTGGAAAAAAATGGTGCAAGAATGGCGCACAGAAATGATTTGTCGCTCTTCTTCTTGCATATCAAAGCATATTTACGTGCACGGATGATTCAGATAGATTACCTTTTTAATAATCTTAGGCCAGTATTCATAGTCCGTTCTTATATTTAAGATTGTCTTAAGCACGGACTTATATTCGCTCTCTTCGTCACACATAGATTGTGTCCGACGAAGAGAGCGAATATAAGTTCGTGCTTAAGACGATCTTGAATATAAGAACGGACTATGAATACCGCCCTTACTTGTATTATATATAACCTTCGCATCGAGATACTAATCGAACTGTTAATCTTTGCATCGAGATAACCAATCAGCGACGCGGAAAAGTGTCAACAATAAACTTCGAGACTTTCGATACATTCGAGTATCGATCTTTCGTGCCTTTTTTAAGAGTGAATAACTCGAAAACTAAGCCTTGGACAAAATTTTGTAAAAAAAAAATTGTCTCAGAATTTGTTAAAAAATATGGCATTGCAAGGACATCAGGTTATTTTGAATCACCCTGTATATAATATATTCTGGACCCGATGTTATTTGATTCCTTTAAAAAAATTTCTTAAACCGAATCGTCGTCACGCCTTTTGCCGATGCTAAAATCCGATTGTCTCGCTATAAAACATAACTCAATGTCACTTTGGTAGTTGACACTTATTTTAGTCAATGGAACGGTCGTACGGTTGTAGGGCAACAACCCCACAAACACGGCGTAGGCCTTCAGCCAGAAGAAAAGATTGTGATCGCAAACAATCGTGCATTCAGTGGCACACTTAAGATATTTTTTCCCGAAGGTAGGGGGTTTAAAATTCATACACAAAATGAAACAGAACTGATATATGATTTTGTGGCCTTTATAATATGATCTTAAGGAGGTCCCCATAATTCTCCAAAATTTCATTTTTTCAATAGTTCGAGCGACCAAAAAAAAAAAAACCTATCACAACGGGCTTATAGGAATAATAAAACATAATATACAATAATATACATACACACATATGTCCGCATCTATTGCAACTCACATTTCAAACAAATAATATAAAATATCGGGCTTCAATTTTATTTAAAACATTCGTTTTTGTGCTTTTTTTATCGCAAAGTCTGTTACAAAAATAATTTTTTATTATTTTAATAATTTTTTGCTGTTATTATTTTATTACCAATCTTATTAAAATATACTTTTAAAATATATTCTATATTTATTGTTTCATCGATCAATTTTTACTGCTGGACTTTACTGCCGGGACAAAAAGAACAGTAAATTTCACTGCTGCCAACAGAACTATTTTTACTGGTAGTAACCAAACCTATTCTCGAACACAGCCCAAAAGTCAGGATAATTTTATATTGCACACTAAAAAATATAAAAATGTTACATCGTTTGATAAAAAATACAATTTATTTTTATAGTAGCATAATTATAAATTGATATCAAGTTTTCTTGGTTTTTCTTAAATAATCAGATTAACTGGATTGCTTAAATAATCAGAAAATTTGTTTATATATATACAGGGTGTCCCGTAAAAACCGTAACAACGCTTAGGGGTATATTTCTGAGATAATTCTGAGCAAAAAATCTTAATACCAAAATACTCAGGGTGTAATGGTTTTTGAATTAGAAGCATTTAAAGTTAGCGAATAAGATAGCCTGAAATTTACGCGCTCAGGTGTGTACAACAATGCTTCTAATTCAAAAACCATTAGACCCTGAGTATTTTGGTATTGAGATTTTTTGCTCAGAATTATCTTAGAAATATACCCCTAAGCGTTGTTACGGTCTTTACGAGACACTTTGTATGTATATATATATATATATATATATATATATATATATATATATATATATATATGTGTGGCTGCTAGATGTTTCTTAAGTAACTTATTTAAATCCTTTTACAATATAAATATCTTAAAGTAGATATTATACGTTCGAACAGCAGTATAGCTGGAGAAACTATCATAATTATTTGTGTGCAAGGATATTGGCGTAAATTTTGAATTATTAAAGTTGTGACTATAGTTAATAACAGACAAAAAATACAAATGTTTGAACGCATTTTATTTAACTACAGATTTTTTACTTTTTGCCGTTAAGTTAATAAAAAAATAAGGTATATTAATTAAATTTTGGGGGGAGTTTTAACCCCCTTTCCCCATGGGTGCGCCATTGCGTGCATTCATTTTCGAGCGCAAAAACATCACCGACTTGAAATAGCAATCCTTAAATAACGATGATTTCTTAATCACGTAAAAACAAACAAAAAGTCGAACCGCTTTTTCAACAGCAGATGACAATGGCTTAGTTTACACTGATTGTTTAGTACGCGTACCAAATACTAAATCAGCTTCTTTGATTGGTGTAGATTTTACACTAAACGATTTATACCTATCGGAGAAACAGATTTAGTATTTGGTACGCGTACTAAACAATTGGTGTAAACTAAAGGCCTGTTCTTTATAGCTGAACTGGCTGCGTTAGTTCAGAGTTTATCTTTTTCCCTCCACATTGGAAGGAGAAAGATAAACTCTGAACTAGTGCAGCCAGTTCAGCTATAAAAAACAGACCTTAAGCCACTGATGCTCTACACTTACGGTCTAGGAATTTTTTGCTCTGAATTTTTTAACCAAGAGTCACGCACAGATATTTAAATATGTTGTTCAGAACATACGATATTGACAACGCCTCGTGAGATTCGACAAAGGCAACGATTCGCAATTTACAAACGTCAATGCAGCAGTAAAATAAGAATGCTGTAGAAAAAAAGCGTAGAAATTCTTTCCTTTAACATACAGACATTCGATTTCGTCTACAAACCCCATTTGATCACCTTGATCCCCTGCTGATATCGTTGGTATTTATTGCGCCACCGCATTCGCAACGATTGCATCACTACACATTCTTTTCCTATTCCGTGGCCAAACACATTCGTCCACGTTATACGATTCTACTTCCGTCCGATTTTGTCTTCGAGGAAATTGCCTGCTTTCACGGCGCTCGGAAACAAAGCGAGCAAATCTGTTGATTTGTCAAGGTGTATAAAGCGCGAAATGACGACAGCTGAAGCTACCATGAAGAACCCACGTCAGGGTTATCCATTTGTAATTAATGAAATGCTTTAAAAGACACCTGTGCGACCATCTCTGCCTGTGCACAGGTGGCTACCTAGGCTGCCACGGCGATAAACCTGGGCTCGCTCGTACAGGTGTGCCACACAGGTATGCTAGCACTCTGAATCGGGAATTCATCGCATCATGTGATGAAATCTCGTCACGAAGATTGACTGATGATTCCGTCGCTATCAGCAGACGAAGCTTATTATCGTTTGTTAATGTCTTTTGTCAAAGAAAAAGACTAATAATTCTGACGTTTTAAATAAAATTTATTTTTTAAATTTATATTCCATTATATATGTGTGATTAACCTTTTATAGTTATATATAAAAAATGTTATATACATTTTGAGCATTTGAGCATTTCGTCATCGGAAATTTGATACGCGAAATGTCATTTCTTATCGAAGGTGAAAATAATTCTTTCTTTAAGTGTGCATGTCGTCGATAAGCTACGAGAGCGCTTCGAGAGATTAATGTATATTTATTCTTCCAGAAATCTCTCATCGTTCAAGAGACTTTTTTTTATGAAAAAGGTCCCAAAGTGTATCGCTCGAGGCGCATTCTTCGATCTTCGCTGAAATTTGAGTCCTTCTTCACGACGGTTGTCCGAACAAAACAACGACGAGTTGGACGCAAGTGGTAGAACGCAAGCGATAGAACGAGGTATGTAAGAACGGAAAACAGGCTCCCACGACGCTCATTGTAAAGGAAACCGCGGGTTCTCTTGGAAGCTCTCTTGGTTCGTGTCAGTGACGGCTACGAAATCAGTTCGAGCGTGAACGATACACGTGTGAGATTTAGACTTTCTCACGAAGAACCGGGAAACATTAGAAAGAAATGCAAGTTCTCTTATGACGGAATCGGGCGAATAAAATAGAGAAATAAAACACAACGATAAAATAATATAATAGATTGCAATTCCAATTTCTTCCAAATAATAAATTCGCATTATTTGAAACGAGCCTGAAGGTTTCGTGATGTAATTTTTTAAATTTATCAAAAAATGTTCTGCAAATTAATATTCATCAAATTTGCTTTTATATAAGTCTAATGTACAAATTTTTACGGCTACGTTTCTCCTTACATGACGTATGTTTCGCACAAAGGGTGCACACACCGAGAGTGACAGCTGTGAATAATTAATGCTCTCGATAGGAGCCCCGTGCCGCTCCGATAACGATATACAATGCAAAGCGAGGCGAGTCTCATGCAAGATTCGACCGGTGCGCACTTACAAGAGCTCACACAACTCACATACGGGTGTTTACCACTCTACACATCATATGGCCGACTTATGAATGGTATCTGCACACGTTCCCACGTCACTGAATGAGCCTCACGTCCGTCCGTCCGGCATCATAGTCGCCTCGTATTCCTCGCGTAAATCGTCCAATTCTCGTCTCACATTTCCCCTCCCATATCTTCTTATGTTAGTTCAGTTTCGTTCGAATAGTATAGTATTAAAGAGAGATTTCCGCGATAACGTAGATCTTCCCATAATTATAGAGTATTCTGAAAGTAATAATCACAAAAAGGACGAACTATTCGTTTTTAAGCTGCGAGATATTACAAATAAAATTCCCAATAATTGTTAATCATTAATTAATTATGGACATAGTTCAAGCGTCATAATTACAATGTTTATTGGATAATTATAAATGTTATATGTGCTATTTAAATACTAATTTGAGTGTTTTAACAAACGCGTTTCTATTAATATTCGAAACTTGTCTAATTTTAATCAAATAAGTTAATTTTATTTTATTCTTTAAAAATTGATATTTTTAAATTGTATTCTTCTAATATATTTTTCCTCATTTAGCAACATATCAATCAGTGGATTATGAGATCATAGTATCAAGAAAAATTAATTTTAATAAGCTGCAAGTATCAATGAATCAGTTTTCATATGATTCACATATTTATAATTCTATAAGCATATTTCTGACTGAATTTTATTTTCAGTTCTTTTAACTGCAACTACTCTGGATTATTTCAAGCCGAAACATGACACAATCGACGCATCATCAAATACGTCGGCGAGAAACAGGTGTCAGCTCATAGCCGTTGCTACGGTGGTTGGCTTAGATTGCTGCACTGACAGAGACGCACCGGACGGATGACGATGAACACCTGCACGCCTCCGATTGTGCGTAAGATCGGCGATATTTCCCTCAAAGTCTATCATTCTCTCTCGTGCAACGTATCTCGCTCTGCCCGCGGCGGTTCATCTTGATCCGACATCTCGCGATATCACGGTCGGTCCTCCCACGGCAGCAGAATTTTAAGAATTATCGCCTAATGCACTTGCGTGCGTGCGCGGTAAGGAGAGAAGTCGAGAGAAGGCCTTCGAGAGGTTGGAGAGGCAGCGAGGAAAGAGAAACTACTGCTTAAAATGGAACAAGCAATAATGGCGAGTATACAGAAAACAGAAGAGAAGAAAAGGAAGCGATGGAGACACATCGTCAAGTTCGGCGCGCACGAAGCGGGGACGCACCGCGCTTCGCGCCACGAGAAACACGCGGTCATATTCGCATATATTCGTGTATATTCGTGAGAGAAAAGGGAAGAAAGAAATAGAGGAGAAAGAGAGCAGCGTGTCGGGAGGAGGTACGTTCGCTGTGAACAGGACGGAGACGGGCGCAACGCCTTCGCGAGACGAGGCCGAGCGTGAGCGCGGGGAGAACGGGGTGGGGGGGAGGGGGGACAGTGAGAAAGAGAGAGAGAGGCGTGCAAGTGGTTGGCGGACGAGGACGGGCGGCGAGCAAGCGGCTTGGGGCCACAACGAATCGGAGAAGGACGACGAGATTGGGTTATGTCGGAGGCGCCGTGATTCAACCGAACGCGCAGGTGTGCCACAGACTGGCCGGCGCCTCTCTGGAATGCAATGCGCCCCCCTCTCGTCCCCCCTCGTGCCCTCCTCTCTGTCAGTCGGTCGGGCTGGGTTTCTGGTCTTCTGTCCCCGCTCACCCGGCCGTTCCTCTCCGCGTACCCAACCCCCTAGGGGTCCCCGCGTATCCGTGGTACTGCGACTTCGTCGTCCACCACTACCAATTACGGCACGCAAAGCGCAAGTGCGGGCGCACGGGCGGGCGGACTGGCACGTTTACGCGTTGTACATGTATGCATGTATGTATGCACGCGAGAGATGTGTACGCTCGTATATGCGCCTCGGCGACGCTACGTCACGTCCTCTCACGGCAATCAGTGCAGCTGGCCACCAACGCGTTCCCACGGGGCCAAACCGACCAGGCCAGCTAGCTTCGGTCACCTTTGCACGAGCCTTTTACCTGTCTCTCTCTCTCTCTTTTTCTCTCTCTCTCTTTCACTCGATCTTTCTCTTTTTCTTGATCTTTCTCCCGTTGCTCTACCGCGACGCCGTTCATGCCTCTCCTCCTTGCGAGGAGCGTTCGTTTCCTCTTCTTTTTTTTCCCCCCTCGTCTTTTCTTCTCGTCCGCTCCTTTATATCTTCCCGCTTTGCTTCGTGAAGATTACCCTGTGGCCGCGAGCGATGTTTCAATACCTTCGGGAATCAATACGATATATCTCGAAATAAGGAAGTTTATTAAAAATGTAACCGTGAGGGAAAAGTCGAAGTTGTCAACTTGGTTGGAGGAGTAGCGATCTCTATTTTTTCCTCGCTTCGTTAGAAAGAACATATTTCACGATATGACATGACGTACAAACAATTGCTGCGATCGATCTTTCGTGTCTAGGTTGATTATGGCAATCAGTAGATAGTGGAGAAGAGCGGGAGAAACACAGATCTCGGGAAACAGAGGTACCTTTTGTACTTGACGCTGTTACGTGTCAGACGAAAAGCGGTATCGAATAACTCTCTTGGGTGGCTGGATTTTTTCACGACTCGTCTAGTTTTAGAACACGAGCCGCCGTGACTCGTTGTCGAGAATTACGGCGACAAGGGTTACGGAAGCTGGCTGTAATCGATGAGGGGTGCCATAATCATTATTCGCTCGCATTTTGAAGGATGAAACAACGGGGAGTAATTCTGTACGTTTAATAATTCCGTCATTCGTATACAGATGGATAACCGCGTAACAGTTATCTTCTTTTCACTTTACTCTGACAATTAAAATCTTTTCTTTTTTTTAATATATGTTGAGTGGATGAAAAAAAATTTCCAAAATTGGGTAAAAGTCCAGGACCAGGTGTCTGATTTCTGACGGTATTCCGACTCTACTAGAAGTACTGAACCTTTAATAGAGGTATTCTAGGACATAGAGGAAGGTGAGATAAGACGGACCACGGGGTAAAATGGTCCATTTGCTAGATCTTATTAGTAAGTACCTCTATCTGCTAGATAAACATAAAATTAATTTCCTTTTTAATGCTTTTTAACTGTTTAAAAATTACGTCATTATATCATAAGACTATCGTGAGTTATTTATAAAGAAACGTCAAATTCTTGCAAATAGATCTCGTGATCTAATTTCTTAGTATTACATTTTAAGTGACTAAGATTGCAAAACTTAATATTTTTAAATTTTTCTACAAGTTCTATATTTCTGGTTATTTAGAAGTAATATTTCATCAGTTACATTTAAAAAATAATTTTGATACAGGTAAATAAAAATAAGATAATATTAATGTTGTTATGTGGGGTAAAATGGACCAATTTAAATGGGGTAAAACGGACCAATTTATATATTTGTTCTACTTATATTTTCTATTTATACTTTTTACTTATAGTTTTCTGCTTATATATTTGCTCTGATTTGAGAAATATTTTACATCTCATTTTCTTTTACTGGAAAAAGCTATGAAAAATAAAAAACGCACTGTTAAAAGTAGAAGAAACTTAAAATTTATTGAAAACAATGTCTCCAAATAAAAACAGATTTTATAATAATTATTTATTTTATTTACATGCTTTATTTTTAAATGTTATATTTAATTTAAACGTTAAAAATTATAAAGATTATAATTATTTTAAAGATTTGTGTGTATAATAAAATGATTAATGTTAAATTAATTTCTATTCTTATTCAAAAATATTTAATAAATAATATATAGTTTTGATATTGAGTTGATCAGTTAAATTATTTCTTGGTCCATATTATCTCGGCTTGGTCCATTTTATCCCATGGAATGGTCCATTTTACCCCACCTATGGGGTAAAACGGACCAAAATTAAGTTTTTAAAAATCTTAATAATAATTCAAACTTTTGCAAATTTTGAAAATTTAACATTATTATCTAAAACAGCGCTCGGAATTAGTTGCACATTTCGGGCCGATTCAAGGGACGACGCCTCCTGTTCCCCCACTACCGCCCGGCCGCTGGCGGTCGAGCCGCCGATAGCTCTGGCGCAGGAGCGTTTTATATAAGAAATAGGTTCGGTTGTTGAGACACCTCTCAAAAAATAGTAATATTTTCTTTGCTACACAAATAATGTTTATTTTCATTAATAATTAAATATATATATATTATATATTAATGAAAATAAACATTATTTATGTAATGAAGAAAATGTTACGATTTCCTGAGAGATGCCTAAACAATCCAGCCTATTTCTAATATAAAACGCTTCTGAACCAGAGCTATCGGCGGCTCGGCCGCCAGCGGCCGGGCGGTAATGGGGGGACAGAAGGCGTCGTCTCCAGAATCGGTCCGAAATGTGCAACTAATTCCGAGCGCTGATCTAAAACATTCTACAATTTTTTCATGCTAAATTTCAGTTATATTTTGTCATTAATATAAAAAATTGGCCATTTTCGCTTAGGGGGTCTGTCTTACCCCACCTTCCCCTACCTCTATTATCATTCCCTGATTTTTATGCCTGATCCTTGATGCCGATATTTCGATTAATGCCTCACGTGCTGTGCCATCGCCAGGGACAGATGGAATGGTCAGCAAAATAGTCAAATCTTTCCATGCCAAATACATTTAAATATCTAAAGAAATTCTTCAATATGGAATTTCATACCTGCGCCTACTACAGGAAGAACCCACAGACAACTTATTGTTAGAATACATTCCATCGAGAATTTGCGATTATTTTTTATTGATCTATTTTGCAATGTACTCTTTTCAATCTTTATATATATTTTTATCATAATTAATTTCATCAAAAAGACGTATATATATTTTTTTTTATTTTGAATATATTTTAATATTTATACTATTGAGCACAGAATTTTATTATCAATAATATAAATAATTAAAAATATTTTCTAAATATTTCTAAATAAAATAGAGCTATTTTATATAGTTTAATATACTTAAATATTTTATAGATTATTAAATTATACTTATATAATTTTACCTAAAATTATTTGCTTGCTTATATCATAATCGAGAGAACACACACAATTAGAAATAATTCAATCATACTATAATTTATTTGCAGCAACCTGAAATTTTTTATCTCACGCGTAACATTCTTTATGACATGTAACGCGGCGTGGAATTCTAGACGGCTGCTTCCTGCGAAAGTTGCAAAATAGGCGAATAATGCCGATCCGGTGCTGAGCGGTCTAGATTGCAACGTTGACGACGTAGAACAAACAACAAGGGACACCTCGGAAAAACAGGTCATAACGTTTCTCGCCCTGTTAATGACTCGCCGTCTATGCGCGTGCACGTTGCCGCCTCCGCCGCTTTGAGGACTCCAGAGTATTTTAAAAACGGATGACGAGGTAGTATTTTCGCGGTGCGAACCGCGTTTGAACAGCTGCGCAAATAGTGGATCCGCGCGCGCGCCTCCTCGGTCCGTGATTTCTGTCCCTGAGCTCACGCTCCGCTTTGCCATTTGCAATTTTATCGCCGGGCCCATCGAAAGAGTAAACGTTCGAGCGCGCTCCATCGATGACAATTCCATCGGTTTCCAAATCAAAATGCAATTCAAATCGATTACACCGAGGAGTAGAATGCTAATATTCGCTCACGCTACGTAGATTGAATTTATGTGAAACACTCGCGACGCTACTTTTTTATAATTTATTAATTTTTACTTATGTCGCAACTTTTCGTACGCTTTTTTATGTATAGTTTACGATTTATCAACTATTAATGATAAACAAACGCGTAGAATGGATATTATCTTGACTGACATTCGACTGCGACGCAGTATTTTATATTTTCAACCGGCAGTCAAGTGACGTGGGCTCATTGTGTCTCTAACTATAGTTAAAAAAAAGTCTGAAGAATATTAAAACCGCGTTTCCCGCACAATACCGACGATAATCGGCTTCAATCTTCATACGTCCATTATCGGTCTTTTATCGTCCGTTCAACCCTCCGGAGAGGGGTCGTCTCTCCCCTTTCGAAGCACGCCCCGACAGTACTCGCAATTAGCGCTGTAGCATTCTATTGAACGAAAAGAAGATTATTCGTAGGAAGGCGAGCGGATAATGAGAAAGATGGCACGAGATGAGCGTGTTGAAACGAGGGAAAGAGTGCGCACGAGATGCGGCGAGGAGCGTGAGCGTATAGTTATAGCCACCACCTCTCTCTCCCCCGCCTTCTCCGTCCTCCCCTCCCTCTGCCCTCCCCGCGCGCCCGTCCCTCGCCTCTTCCTGATACGATGTTACACTCTTGTAAGCAGTCGAGGATCGGGAGATTCGCCCCACAGCTAACACGTGCAAGGCGCACGTGCACTTCGAGAGACCGGCCGACCACTCTAGCCGCTGGCGCACAATCATCGGATGCCAAGATACACTCCACGGAATAATTTTCGACGAGGGCACTCCTATGTCTCTTCCTTCGTCCCTCTTCCTCCCGGCCGAGCCGGGCGAAATCGGAAAAAAAATCCGCCGCGAAGGAGAACGGGTATGCCCGCGCCTCCTTCGTCATCGATTCGAAAGCGACCGCGATAAATAATCGTGCGTGCCCTTCGCGCGTCCGTTGAAAACAGTCCCGAGCGACGGGGGCAAACACGAATCCGGTTCTCGCCGGATGAATTTCAGAAATGATTTCCATCGCGCGGAGACACAAAAATTGCCGCCGTGATAATCTTTTTTTTTTTTTTTAACGTAACTTCTTTCCGATCGCGAATCAATCTGTCGGGACTCATTCTTTGCAGCGTATTTCGTAACATGTGTATTAAAAAAAAAAAAAAGAAGAAAAGTCTCGAAGTCAGCTTATCGCATCGCAGTTCTTGTTAAATTGTCGAAGCGCTGTTCGACTTTCTTCAGTTTCGAATGTGATTGCATCATAACTGGAAAATCATTTCTACTTATCTAATCTTATATAAGTCGTCTTGATTGATCGACAATCGAGATAATCGTGTTTTGAGTAAGCAATGTGTTTACGATTCTACGTACAGCTGCACCGACAAGGATATATATATAAGTTGATAAACACAGCGGTAAATCGGTCAGGCAGTAAGAAAGTAATAACCGTAACCAAAAATTTCCAGGATTAAGTTATCTATCTTATCACTTGTTTGTATCTAATATAATAATAATTATTTCGACGAAATAGTTGATAAAATATTATTATGTACGCGAGGACCTCTCGTTTTGTCGCGCGATTTACACACGGCAAGATCACAGGTCGACATACGTTTCATTCGAGCGGAGCGACGTAGGATTCAGTGACGCACTCAGTTTTGGGGGTTAAATCCCCCGGCCCCCCCCCCCCACAAATTTAATTAATATCTTATTTTTTTATTAACTTCACAGCAAAAAGTATCATCAAAAATCTGTAGTTAAATAAAATGTGTTCAAACATTAGTATTTTTTGTCTGTTATTAAGTATAGTCACAATTTTAATAATTCAAAATTCACGCCAATATCCTTGCACACAAATAATTATGATAGCTTTTCCAGCTATACTGCTGTTCGAACGTATATAATATCTACTTTAAGATATTCATATTGTGAAAAGATTTAAATAAGTTACTTAAGAAACATCTAGCAGCGATATATAAACAAATTTTCTGATTATTTAAGCAATCTAGTTAATCTGATTATTTAAGAAAAACCAAGAAAACTCGATATCAATTTATAATTATGTTACTATAAAAATAAATTGTATTTTTTATTAAACGATGTAACATTTTTATATTTTTTAGTGTGCAATATAAAATTATCCTGACTTTTGGTCATACTGTTTCATTTTGTGTGTGAATTTTAAACCCCCACCCCGAAAAAATATCCTGAGTGCGCCACTGGTAGGATTAATATGTAAAAGCGCGGTCCGCGGGTTAAATCGAGCCCGCGTTATGCATTCTAGGGGTTAACTCGAGTCGCGCGGCGGCGGCTACTTCACAATTTTCTACGCGACGCACGCACGGCGGCGCTCCGCAAATTTATTCGTAAGAGTGTACGACATGCGCGCGCGCGCACGAGGTGAGCATCTACCACCTATGCAGGCTATCTCATGAACGGATACGATGCAGCAGGAAGCGCACGATTACCGGACTCACTCCGATGCATTCCCGGCGCTGCATGTGCGGCAGCTGTGCTAGGAGATGCGCCGCGGTTTCCATCCCGGTCGCGCAATCTCCCGTCGGCCCGATTTCGAGAAGCGGCAGAATGAGACGGCGCTAATTATAGGTGCGTCGCTTTTTCCGCGCGCGTCTCTCACGATAAACGCACAGCTCTGTACCGATGGCCGCTGATACATCCAGTTCGATACGGCAATTTACGACAAAAAAAATGAATATTTTCTACCCAAAAGATTAAAACATTTTCGTTGAAAGAGCTTCGAGACTCTCGAAACGTCGATGGTTCTCAAATTACAATCAAATGGGAAAGTTTTCGCCGCTTTGTTGTCGATAATTAGCTTTTTTCCAATTAGTATACATTTGTATTAATCGCATATTCATCTTACAGACAGCGGGGCTTCAGAATCCACGATCCAGAGATCGTTATTCGAAATTCGAAGTTGTAGATCCAAGATCGAAGCTTCAAGCTCTGCAAGATCGTGTAGAAGCGTTGCGCGTCAACTTATTTGTTCGGTAAGTACCGTACCTAGAGCAGCCACAAAAATACGACATTCTTTCGCAACACATTTCCCCAGCGGTCCGCTAATATACGCAACGTGTTCTTTTCTCGCGTCAACAGCGGCGATAAGGATAAAAAGAGGCGAGTCATACACCTACCGTCGGCGCGGCAAAAAGATGGCTGTTCACGGATATTATCGCGGCGATCGTTATTCAGAACGGCGGCACGACAACGGCGACATGCCTGCTGCATAATTTTGCGGCGTGGTTGTTGACGAGGTACCTTCTCTTTCCTTCCTTTTTTTTCCTCTCTTTCTCTCTCTGCCTGTTGGAGGAGAAGCGCGCGTGAAACAATCTCGTGGAAAATTACAGGGAGTAAAACCGAACGTGCGAGAAGAGAGAGAGAGAGAGAGAGAGAGAGAGAGAGAGAAAGAAAGAAAGAAAGAAAGAGAGACGCCCGCGTGAGACTCGGCGGGCAGGCACTTGTGCGGTTACATACCTGAGCAACCGGATCTCATTGACTCCTTGACCCCCGTGTTTAAGAAACGACGTTCCCTTGACCCGGGGAATAAATAAACTGAGGAAACCGCGCAGCGCCACGGTGTGCTCTCACGGGAATACTTGCCGATACTTTTCATTGAGAATCCCCGGAGCACGCCGAGCCGGCTTTAACACCGCATCATCGATGAGACCGCTCAATTAGTGGCGGAAACACTGGCTCTCATCGCTGACGTCGCAAGGTGATTAGCTCGACCTCACGCATCCCGTGACTTCCTACATTTCGTTACGTTCCTGGTATATTCGTGTTCGATGACATCCATTTTGGATTTCCCACGCGCTTGCTTTTATGACAAAAGGTACAATTTGAACTAAAAAGATATTGGTATGCGCTCGATTTTTGTCGTGATTCTTAGAACTTGATTAGCCGTCGCTAAAGCAAAGCTATTTTTTTTAACACTCCCATCGCTCATGTATGCACGTGTGCATGTGTGGATTATTTGTTCTAAAAACAGATATTTCTTCTATCGCATCATCTATCTTTCGCTCGTATTGTTCAGCGAAGAAAAATTTTGATGATGTTATCGTGATGCACGCAGGTGCTTGGAGCTAATAGCGAAAGGCAACTTTGAGTTGTTGGCTGAGCATCACGTGTTACACAAGCCTATCGTCAAGAATCCGATTTGCGTGAATCACCAAAGGAAATGACTCGGCCAGATTGCCCGCCCAGGTATTGGTTCCGTTCGCCTGTACTCATCTTGCACTCGAGCGGATTGTCTGCAATCGTCTACGCAGTTAAGAGAAACGCCTTATCGTCGGCGTACGCGATGATAAGTCGCGGTCTTATTGTTATCAATGCGCTCTCGGTTCAGGCGCACCGAAAAGATTTACCGAGATAACCGACGTTTGATTGGCCAAGTTTGATTATCGACGTCCGGCATCGTCTTCTTGAGTCACTTCCACGTATCTGATAAGGGAGTTTATCACTCGCAAGAGCCAATCGTGAGAAATTGGTCTCTGCGCGTTGAATATTGTATCTTCATCCACGATCTAGAAATAAGTTTCACACGCGTCGAATGTGTGAATGAGCATGAAATTATATAATCCGTGCGAAGAGAGACTTCTTTTCGTCAAAAATTCTCTTTTTTGTTTTATTATTCAAATATGCTTATAATAATACATAATATAATAATATAATTTGCTCATATCAATAGAAAGAACGCGATAAACGATACAGTTCCAATTACTTTGATATTATTTAGGAAAGATGCGTACAAATCAATGTCAGTTAAAGTTAAAGAGGTAAATCCTTTTTTTATATCTTCATACGCACAAAAGTGGAATAAAATATCCCATACGATAAATTATTTATCTCTTTAATTTGAGAGAAAAATCGAGTAGATAAAAATGAGATATATCTGAAGAAAATTAATGTGAGAAAAGCGTTATTTCTGAAGCTCCCGGCTTGTACAATTTTATTTTCCCACGGGAATAGATTTTTCCGAGAAAAGGAAGGTGCAGTCATCTACTGGCTCGGAACATACGATGCGTGATTACACCGAACCGCCGTTTAATCCAGGGATTCGCTTATTTATGACCACGGATGTACACGTCAAGATAAGATCCGCACTTTAGGAAAACCGAGCGTCTCCTCTCATTCCGGACTATTTAATCCAATGATTTGATGATTGATAGCCGCTCGGAAACCGAGCCGGTAAACTGTCGCGCAGCTGCGACGTGAATCGCGCGAGCAGTTGACAATGATTCCGCGCGTCCACCCCGCTGCCCTCAATTGTTTCATAGACCGCTCGTTTCCTCGGGCGAATGCTGAGGCGGAGCTCGTCGACGTCGCCTGAAAATTCTACGAAGCGTGTCGCCGCTATTCCGGTCGCAAAAGTCTTTCTCTCTCTCTTTTACTTCTTCTATCGAGCGGTCACGTCTCTTTTTTTTTTTTTATTTAACTCGTAGCGCCGGACACCGGGTGAGTTCTTGTGTCTCCGACCGGTAACAAGACTCCGCACGAAGTCACGGAATGCGTATGTGCGCGAGCATACGTGTACATACGTGCACACGTAATGAGCCGACCGAGACGGAAGATACAAAAATACGATAATAATCGCGACGACGCCGTCGCCTCGGGCGGAGTACTCGCTAGAGAGATTAAGCTGTCTGACACGAATTTTTGTACCGCGGTCCACAAAAAAAGCGAACGGATATACGCGGCATGGCTCTTTAGAATTGTCACAAAGAACGGCAGTCGGGTCAATGATTTAAAGAAAAAAAGCCCTTTTCAAAATGACTGATTCAAGATTCGGTAGAATCACGACGCCGCTTTGCGCGGAATAATATCGCTCGCTCGCCGCCTCGAATGATTTTTACGCAACGGACCGAATGAAGAAAAAGCGATCAGCCGTTTTAGAAAGTGCATCATCCCAAAGTTCGTATTATTCTGCGGAAAATAGCAACTTTCCATTCGAAAATCGAGACGGGCGCGCCCGCGATGCACGATGATTTCAGTGTAATTGCAATCTCGAAGCGTCTGTAAACAAGGGCGCCTGGGATTTATTCGCGCAACGTTTGCCGCTACAGAAAATTGCAGCCGGAATCATGGTGTACAGGTTAGCGAACGACCGTCGTCGTACGTCGAACGCTTATAATCAGACGCTTGGTGGTCGGCGGCAGCCTGTTACGGCGTCGGTGACGACGATTTCGTAGTAGTAGTAGTAGCCATCACGGCTAGTGGCTGGCGCCGCCGGACGTTCAACAATGGTCGCGTCCCTCTTTCCCTTCGCCCCTTTTACACTCCCTGCGACGCCGCCAGTCTGCACTGCCACCGTGGCAGTCGTCAAACACCCCCGACTTCGAATTGCCGCTTGCAAATATCACGCCGAGTCCGAGTCTTTTTGCTCAACGTATCAATTTTACTCTATGATTATTTTCGTTAGCGATTGTAAGATGATTGTATCGATTTTCATTCAGTTGTTCTCTGCATATTTTTTTGGTATAAAAATAATGCAGAATAATTTTACAACTACGTGTTAAATTGATCGGAAGCTCCTTCGGATCGTTCGATAAAAATAAATGTGAAAATCCAGAGGAACTTTCTTATCAATGCGCTTTGAATAAAAAGATAACTTATCGTCGATGTGAATCTCGTAATATAAGGTTCACCTTTGACCTAAATAAACGGAATCTATCGCCAATGTCGGACTTTACTGCGATGAAAGAAGAGTTTTTGAAGCTACCTTTCTTCGGGTTCTCATTCTTTCTCTTTTATAACTTTGAAATCCTATTTTTATAACATGTGCAGCTGTGTCGAAAGTGAAGGAGAATCTCTAATGAAATTCAAATTAACGCAATCTTACTGAAGGATTTTATATTAAGGGGATTCCAAAGTGGTCTGTTTTACCTATTTCTTTCAAATACACTATACTTTTTTTTGGCTGTGTAGAATGAAAAGTCCTTTTCTGTAAGTAAAGTACATTTTCTAATACACTACGGACGGTCGATTTGAAAGGATTTTTCAAGCCACGCAGCCAAAAAAAACGAATTTTACGAAAAGTAGAAAATAAAACAAAGACGTATCTGTTTTACCTTCTACTTTTCGTAAAATTCGTTTTTTTTGGCTGCGTGGCTTCAAAAATTCTTTCAAATCGACCGTTCGTAGTATATAGCATAAGTATGTACTTTACTTACAGAAGAGGACTTTTCATTCTACACAGCCAAAAAAAAGTATAGTGTATTTGAAAAAAATAGGTAAAACAGACCACTTTAGGATCCCCTTAAAACGAAAGAGAATTGATACATTTTGTACGATCGAATTGGACGTGAAATAGTAACGGTCGGATTCGTACGTTACTCGAAGCCATTGCTACTTCACTCGGGCAGCGATTGCGCCGTACAAACGGTGGTAGGGTCGTCGGGATGCGTGCGGGGAGACTCGGCAGGCATCAGCTATAAAAAGACGCAGGTGAGGGGCGAGGCTAGTTGGCTTCGATCCGTCGAGCGACGCGTATGGTTTGTGGAGTCAGTTTTGCTATCAGTTCGCTCTACGCTCGTACGCAGTGATCGTGTCAGTTCTTGACACTCGGCACATAGTCATCCGCTCGAAGGATGCGGCTGGCTAGTGAGACGAACTCGTGATACACAATAGTTCGTCGGACAAACGTGTGTGACAACGGCGCGTGATTTGAGATCGGGAAACAAACGGAACGAAGCTTGACACTGTTGAATTTGACGAAGAGACGACGAGATTCCTGTGCATCCTTCGGTCGTGCGTTTACGCCACTGTGTTTCGACAAGAGCTCCTGACGATCGATAAACACAACGCGCGCGCGTGTGTGCATGTGTGAGTGTGTGTGCGTGCGCGTGTCCGTCGTCGACAATCACGCAGCGTGTTTGGCGTCGAGGAAGGCGTCGAGAGAGAAAAAGAGCGCCCGGATTGATCGACTCGGCCGTCCGTAAGAGGTTGGTCGACCGCCGCCGCTAGTCATGAAGGCGATGGTTGTGAGTCCCGTGGGTGGCCGAGTGCCGTCCAATCATCGCGGTGTCCTGCACAACGGTCTGGGGATCGGCGGCACCAGGCGCGACCTCGAGGCCGAGGAGGTGGCCGCCTACCTGACGAAGCTGCGCTCCCTCGTGCCGGACATGCCGCGCAAACGGAAGCTGTCGAAGCTCGAGGTGATCCAGAGGGTGATCGAGTACATCTGCGACCTGCAGACCGCGCTGGAAGAGACGAACGCCGTGCACCAGGACGCGAAGACGACGACGACGCAGTCGAGACAACCTCTGCAGTCTCTGCTGAACACCGCCGCGACAACGACCACCTCAACAGTCGCGACGACGACGACGACGACGATGTCGCCCGCGGCGACGGTCGCCGAGCGGTGACCTGCCGGTCGGATCCACTAAGGTACAGGTCGCATCGGAGTCATCCTCGTGGACTAACGACAGATCGTCCTGCTCATCTCGGAAGAGCGCTCCTCGGACGCCTCGTCACGTGCAACCCGGCCGCCGATTCAACCCTCCCCCCCTTCCCCGACTTGAGCGGCGAGAGATGTTAAATCGTCCCGGAAGAAGAGACACGATGAACCATCCGAGGACGCACCTGCACAACCTGAAGAGAGACCGCGGCGATGACGAAGCGGGACACGGATAGAAAGAACGAGCCCGGTTTTCAAGCTCTTCTCCTTGCCCCTCCGCGAAGGGAAATTGTAAATACTCTTGTATATAAATTCTCATCGCATTCCTCACAAGATCTCTTTTTCATTTTACATTAAATCATAAGCAAACTGGCCGTCATCCCCCCCCCCCCCTTCTTACTTTTTTCCTTCGAGAACTTGACGATTCCGATTCTTTTAACCGAGCGCGTGATGTCTCAACCGACCATATCACACTTATTTTCAGTTTTGCAATTAATGGAAGGCGATGCGCAATTTATGACTAGCGTCCATTCAGCAGCGAGACACTTCGAGCGCGGTGATCGTTTATGATTGAACTCACGTTGAAACCAGAAGCGGTAATCCGTTCCCCGCTGATTTCCATCGCGAAATGCGATATCACCCGGAGATTCCGAGCTCTCTTCAAAACATTTGTTACATTAGCGCCCCGCCCAAACTGGTCGCCGCCGATCGATCGCCTTTTCTTGCACGTCCTCTCTTGGGAAAAGCGTTTCGCCGTCGCGCGCTCGTCGAACTTGCGTTCTCGAGCGATTTGTAGATAGCGAGAAATTTCTTTCGTGGAACCGAAATGGATGTAACGGTCTTGCGAGTTCAGGCTTCGACGCTCCGAGACACGCAAGAGTGACATTCGCGTTTTTAATGCGTGACAATCGGCTCGCTACGGTTTGCACAAGCGTGCGAGAACTGAATTCGCCGGAGATTACAGCTGTTTAGCCCTCGGCTCTCATGTAAGACTTCACGTTCCACCGTATTGCTGGTATTTCTTTCTTTTTGATTATTATATAATTATTATATCGTTGTTATAGCTCCTTATATTATAATTTAGTGAAAAGATAATTCGCCCTCCTCAACTCGCGTAAATATTGTATATTTGTGAAGACTGAAAGGCTGTAAGTAAATCATTTGCGTGGGCGTACTGCACTCGCACACATGAAATAAATGCAAACTGTGTCTAAGAATTATTTTCGTGTATCTATTTTTTTTTGTGCAAACCGGGTGAACAAAATACATCTCCCATGGCATATCCTATTATTCACGTATGCATGTAAGCAGGAAATTCGATTTATATTTTTCGCGACGAATGGCGAAAAATGATGACCGTTCTCAATATTTACAAAACAAGGTATTTTTCAACAATATCTAATATTTTGCTAATAATTCTGATCATAATCAATCTGTAAACAAAGATGCTTGTTATATAAAAAAAAAATAAAATGTGTTTCACAATTTAAATTCAATAAATTTACGTGATCAGATTCTTCATAATCGGTAAATATCGAATGCCGTTACGATTTGTTGTTCCCTACAAACTAAAATCGGAATATTTTCATTTCCACAAGCGGGACTGAAGTAAATATCAGGTAAGAGCTCTGGCAGCCGTGCTTCCTGTACCGTCCGGGGCCATAAATCCGCGAGGATTCACGGTATCGGGAGCGGAAGGAGGGCGGCGGAGGGGTTTGAGGGGGATTAAATAGGCGCACGTGCGTGCAACAATCTACGCACACGTGCGAGGAGGGGCCCGACGGTTTCGTTCGCCGTCGCCATCGGTCTCGTCGGAAGGCGAAGGATGTGTGTGCGAACTGTGCAAGGGCGGCGTGTCGTTCCGGTGGGGTGTAGGAGTTCGCAAAGTCCGTATTGATCGTCTTCTGGCGCGGGTCACGTGCGCGTTCCTGGGAACGCTCGATCCGGACTATACCCACGGGAACTGACTCCAACCCCGTGTCCTTTGACATTCTCTCTTTCTCTCCTCCTTTCTCCCCCACCCTTTGCTCGCCCGTCTCCACTTTACGTTCCCCCTATTCGAGCGAGATAGAGAGTGAATGAAGGGATGCATTTATTACCTCTTTGAGCAATCCTCTAAAAGCATTCACTAATAACATCAAGGTACATTAATCCTTTTGTACGGGAAATTGCTGTTTTATTGTTAATATTATTATATCTTGGATGCAATATGCTTCGTGTTGCTTTTTTTAGTTTGAAAAACAAAGTGTGAAATATTCTGTTTAGAAGAGATAAAAGTTTTGTTTTATTAGATTAGAAGTATTTTATGAAAAGCGAGAAGATAGATTATTTTTGATTCTGTCTTTATGAAAGAAGAATTACGATTAATCAGATTGCTGTGAATCGATCATCGCTTTTTTCAAAGTTTATTCCTATGCCAATAAAATGTAACAAAGTTGATAAAACCAAGCGATCGCGATTGAAGACTCTTGTGGTTACATTTATTTCATCGCCTGAAAAATATTAAAGTAAGATTTAATTTCACAGATTTCACTTACCAGAAACCGCAGATTAGCGCTTATCTCCAGACACGAATACGTGGTTCCACGTTCAAATTTCCTGTGATAAATAGGCATGCCGTATATTTTAACAAGAAATACCCAACACCTTCTTCGATTTCCAATGTTCGTAATTGACAGTGATGTAACATAGGGCGAAAATTTTCCGTTCAACACAAGGATGAAGGACTACTCGGTGTCGAATAACAATTGGCGATGTCGAACACCGATAATAAAGGCTGACTCACTACCAGGATCATTCCGTCCTTGTTTCGGCACGTGCGGCCATCAGACGTGAGGGATTACGTCCCTACGACGGTCGGCATGAGAAATATAGCGATATCTTGTGTGAAGAGTCCATTCTCCGGTTTTATTCTTTCCAGCCATTTAACACAAAGCAAATATTTACGGCAAATCTTAGTTAAGCCTATATTTATATAAAAAAAAAATGTTTCATATCAATTCTTCTGATAACCGCACTCTCAGCGCGATTCTGAAACTTAATCAACCTTGAGCAAAATTAATACTTGTCGATAGCTAACTGTACAGAAAATACAGGAAGATATTATCGATATAAAAAATTAATCACTATGATTACTTCAGAAAGAAATTCTAACTTAAAAGTTAGAATTTCTTGATTTACGATGACAAAGGAGAGACGATCTGTGTTTAAAATAATTATGGCACGTCCCTGATGGAAATATTTTGCTGAAAGTACTATGAAATCAATGAAAAGTAACATGAAAGTTTTTGAAAACCCTAATGGAAATATTTTGCTGAAAGTACTATGAAATCAATGAAAAGTAAAATAAAAGTTTTCGAAAAATTACTGAATATATTTCAAAATAAATCATAATTTTCTGTATGAAAATTTAATGTAATACTATAAAATATAAGGAAAGTTAAAATATACTGCTGAAAAGTAATGAGTTTTGAAATAATTATCATTATGAAATTTACTGAATTAAACTGAAAACTGTTACTTTTTAATGAAAAATTGCTGAAATATTTATAAAATTAATTAATAGAGTCAATTGAGAGAAATTTTCAAATATATTTCAGCAAAATTTCGTTAAATTTTCAGAAAAATATTTCCATCAGGGGTAAACTGAATTTAAAATTAATATTTCAAATAAACGTTGTCGATTTATGCCATTTGTACTATCATTGCATTATTACAAATATTTTATATGATGTTGTCAAAATTGAATCTGGATGTGCAGAAATATTCATTTTTAACAGAATAATGCAAGTACAAAAAGTAAAAAAAGTTTAAAGAATATTTCAAACAATTCAGGATATCTTTGCAACATTTCTGAACTCCATCATCTTTTAGGCATATTTGTTTTAAAAATTTCAGAAATCTGCCAGGCATCTTTGGAAAATCTCAAAATTTAAGATTCTATTTGGATTTCGAGAGTTGTATAAGAATTCTCACCATAATTTCTTTTTCATTATCGGTGGTATTTCGTAAATCAATTAGTCACCATCAACTTGCGAGCCCTTAATTATATATTTCAAGATACAATTGTTCCTTAAATTAGATTACCATTCCATTAAAACAGTGTAAGTCGCACTAGTTAGATAAAAATGCACATTTACCGTGTTAAATTATCTATCGGGTTTGAATTATGTTTGTTCTCACGATTACAAATAGAACTTTTATATAAAAAAAAAATAAAAGAAAAATTTGTAATTCATTCTGTGAATACTGTTGGTGTAATTCATCTAGCCGAGCACGCACATCCCAATATAGTTTTGACACTGTAGATTTGACATATGATATTCTGGATTTTAACTTTTTATATGATAATCCTTAAATAGATTATCATATGGAAATTTATAGGATAATCCTAATAATTGTTAAAAAATGATTGTTACAAATCATCCTTTCCTCAATGACAAACTAATCTACCAGTCGACAGCTAACATATAAAAACACTAAAAATGTCGCGTTATCTCAAAATGACTCGTCGGCGAGGTATAATAAATGTGTACAAAAACGGTATATATTCTTCCCATTCGTTCTCACTCAACGGAATTTTCAATCGATGTCATAAATTTGTTAAGCATTCGTAAATCTACGAATAGTGGCCTGTGTCGGGATTTTTTGCGCATAATCGTCTCTGTATCAGATTGACAGTCGCTTCACAGTATCAAGCAATATCGTAAGACGCTCGCGTTACACAATGCGATTCACACAAAAGTTTCGAATTGTAGCTGGCTTTCCAATTATTGGTAACAAGGAAAAGATAAGAACCGCGTCTACTAGACTTGATTGGTCAGATATTTTCTGATCGAGTCCTTGTCCCGGGCGAGCCAGGCGGCATTCAGTCTGATAGATTCGACGCATTGCTGCACCGTTCTCTCGGTACCCGGAGTCGGGTGACTCTTGAAGAAGCTCTCCACGTCTTTGGCTAATTCCTCAGTAACGAAGTTCTCCGTAGTAAACTTTACCAGGCGGGCCAGCAGGAAGCCGCCCTCGTAACGGTCTAGAAGAGTCTTCCACTTCTCCTTGAAGAAATTCCACGCCATGAGGCGTCCCTTGTACGTCAAACCGACGGACATGATGGCGAACACTGTATCCTGCGCGCGAACATCCTCGCTCATCGCGAAATCCAGGACCTCCCGCAGCAGAGTGCCGTCCTTGATCGCGCCGAGCGCCCGCAGGATGCGCTCCTTCTCCTCCTGAAGATCGGCCTCCTTGTAGAGCTTTATCATAGTCTTGTAAGTATCGGCGTCGCCCGCGGAGAGCACGGCCCGATAAACCGGGCTGCGCAGATCGGCGGCGAGCGTCGTTGTGCCGTTCACGTAAAGCTCGAACCTCCTCTTCGCTTCCTCGATCATGTCCTGATCGTTCAAGGCCGCCATACGAACCAATACGAGGGACCGGAGTAATGTGTTCAAGTGACTCTCCTTCGGCTTGGGATCCCAGCCTAGACTGTTGTTAATGTCGCGGAACAGATTACGTCCGAACGCTTTGAAGGTATCTTCGAACTCTAAGTGTGAAATGAGAACACCGATTTTGCTCAAGATATTTACTATGGTAGACCATACAGTGTAATTGTCCTCGAGTCGGAATGCCTGCATGAGATCGAGCACTTCCACCGTGGATGCATGCCCCGCCTGGACCATTGCGAAGAGGTCATCCAGCAGCCCTAATCTGTCCAAAGGAGGTAAAGTATGATCCTTAATCGCCGGGTATAGAAGCGACAAGGCAGGCTGACTGTAACGAGTTCGGTAGAAGCCGATTGTGCCAGGATTGATTTTCAACCATGTGCCCTCAGGAACGTCTTCGATCGCGAATTCTTTGGTTTTTGCGTCCAGTATGCCGTCGAATACCGTTTTGCTGGGGTCCTGCGACGAGCTCACGCTAATCGGTATGAGCCACGTGTTGTCCGTGTCGCTGTCCACCGATCCGTCGGCCAGGAATCTCTCCTGCGACAACGACAGGATCCTCTTGCTGCCCTCTTGACGATGCTCGACCTTGACAACGGGAAAACCTTGCCGCTTGGTCCACGACGACATCACTTTGCGAACAGCCTTATTACTGGCCTCCTCCAATGCGGCCCAGAGATCCTCGGTCTCCGCATTGGCGTAACTGTGTCGCTTGAGATACAGATTCATGCCCTTTCTGAAATCGTCGTCGCCTATGTACGCGTGCAGCATGCGAATCACCGACGCACCCTTGTGATACGATATATCGTCGAAGATCTCGTCGATCTCCGATGGATGACCAACCGGCACCTCGATCGGATGACTGTTCTTCAGAGCGTCCAGCTCCAACGCACGAATATGCGTGTCAGTCACAAATTGCGTCCAGATATCGTATTCCGGGAATAGATGCGCGACGCAGAGGAACTCCACGAACGACGCGTAGCCCTCGTTCAGCCACAGATGCGTCCACCAATCCATCGTTACGAGATTACCGAACCACTGATGCGCCAATTCGTGCGCTACTATCAGCGCGATCCACTGCTTGCGCACCGCCGATGTATTCTGCGGATCCACGAGTAGGCAGGTCTCGCGGTAGGTAACTAGACCCCAATTCTCCATGGCACCGGACGAGAAATCGGCGATCGCTATGAGATCGATTTTCGGTAAAGGATACGCGATGCCGAAGTAAGTTTTGTAGTAGGGCAACACCTTGGTGGCTACCTCCAGTGCGAACTGGCCTTGTTCCTTTTTCGATTTGGGCACGTAAACTCGAACTAGTACACCGTCACTCGACTTATCCTCTATGTAATCAAAATCGCCCACCACTACGGCCACTAAGTACGTCGACATAACAGGCGTTCTTTCAAAAGTCAATGTTTCATAATTGCTGTTCGGAACTTTGTGTCGCAATTTCACAGGCTGAAAATTAAAACAAAGACGATATATATTTTAATGCTTTAAAATCTAAAATGATACACTGATAGTAATTAAAAAAGCATTAAATAAAAACATTTCATATATATATACTTCAAATATAAATTAGAGTGAATCAAAGAAAGCGATAAAAAGAAAAGAAAGCAAATAATATTGCAGATATTGGACGTTGCTTACCATATTAGAAAGTGCTGTAAGACCAGTTGGTACTTTTAGAGCAAGGTCAAATGTGGCTTTAAGCGCTGGTTCATCCCAACATGGGAAGCAACGTCTAGCATCTGTCGGTTCAAACTGGGTAACTGCAGCATACTCAACAGTACCATCTTCTCTGAAATCATAAAATTTCTACATTGTATTGCGAGGATTCTCACCATATTTGATAATCCGACAAGGGACGCTTGAGATGGAAGCATAAGGTGTATATCAAAAGTTGCTTTGAGAGACGGCTCATCCCAGCATGGAAAAAATCTCCGTGCTGATGTGGGACACAAATAAGTTACAGCGCAGTTACCATCTTGCCTTTGAAAAAGTGAAATACATAGCTTAAACATGGTCTTGATTTATCCATCTGTTTTATAATTTTCAGGTGCTAAAATTAATGAACAATAACTTGAGATGCATTGTTGAAAAATTTCTTTTCCTAGTCAAATAGACGAAAATACGATAGTGTTGTAATTTTTCATATATGTAAAAAATATGTGAGCAATATTTTTTTCTTACCCAGTATATTTGCTCCGATAGAGGCCTTTCATTTTGTCATTGATCTCGCCCACGAAGACTATATTTAGATATCCACTTTTACCAGACGGCAGAGCCTCAGGAAACATCAATATGGCTGTCTCTTCTGATGCGGACAATTCAATTTTCTTGGCAGGAATATTATTGCCATCATTTCCATGAAAAGTTGCATCTTTTATATCAATTTCCAAAGAATTCAAAATAATGGTATCCGTTGAATTTTCCACCTGTATGTCAACAAAATAAACACTCGAGAAATCACGGTACATAATCATATTGTTCCAAGGATAAGTATGAGATACTGTTGTGAGTCTAACTCAAAACAAAACAAAAAAAAAACAAAAAAAAAGTAGATAACATCAGCAAATACAGTAAGAAATGAAGCGTCACCTGTAATGCTCTTGAATTAATGCGCAAATTACCGAAGGATTTAAGCCGCAATTGCCGGCAATTATGAGATAAGGCGGGTGCGTATATTTACTAATTAAACTTAATGTGCTGCTCAAACAGTTTGTGAAGAACCGGGTATTTCTTGGTTATGTTCACTATATGGTTAGCAGTGCTTTGTTCTCCTTTTTTTTTTAATTTAATCAAAAATAAAGATACAAGTATGCGTAAACATTAACTCGCAAATGACAAACTTACGTTGAGATGTATCTTCACCTCGCCATCGAAAGTGAAAGTCTCGAGATTCGGCGATAACTTGATATCATAGTGATAGGGACGCACGTCCGGCGGCAGACGGCGAAACGGCTTTTTCTCGTCGCCCGACATCGCTCCGCTCGACTTGCTCGTGATTTCGCTCGTACTATAACGCGCAGCCTGTATTCTGCCGTTTCCGACGAAATTCGCTAATGACAACCGCTGCGGCGAATTACAACCAACTCCTTTCCCTTTTTGCTGACTCACAAAACGACAGTACACACTTACACGTGTAACAAAGCGCGAGAACATGGCCAAGAGCCTGCAGACGGGTTTCGATACCGCAAGTATCGATTCTTCGCTATAGAGATATCGATATTGAAAAATCGTCCCGCATCAAGTATCGATACTTAAAGGTAGTCGCGCAGATCTGAATAGCTCTGTGAATTCACCGAAACGCGAATATGCATAAAAAATTTTTTCCAATTCTAGAAAAATTAAAATTAACTTAAATTTAGCGTTGTAAGTATATATATATATATATATTCATAAAATTTGAAAGAAAAACTAAAAAGATTTTGACGTACGCGAAAGTTCTGTATGTGATGTATGAACTTTTCGCACAGTCGTCGTTCTCTATTCCGTATACGCCACGGCCGTTTCGACTAGGTTCACGACATTTATGTGCGGCGCGAGATAGTGGGCAGCATCCGCGACAAGTAGGGTAGGCCTCCGACGAGTAGCGTTTGACCGAACGCGGATGATTTGTTGGAGATAGTGGTGGTGTGCGCGGCACCCACCGTCATCAGGGTAGCGCAGCAGGTTGAAAAGAATAGACCGACTGTGGTGAATCCGCGGTGCGGTGAAAGAAAGGAAGAGAGTGAGAGAGTGAGAGAGAGAGAGGGAGAAAGAGAGAGAGAGAGAGAGAAAGTGCATTGACGTTAATCTCGCTCCGTTCGCAGACACCGGGCCAGGCGATCGCACAGTGCTGGTGACTTCGGTGATCAATTGTCGCGGTGGCGCGTACTGGCGCAGGACGATCGTCGTCCGCAAGGAGAGTGCGGAGGCGTTTTCATGGCGCGCGGCGACGCGGCGGCGGGGACAGTGCGTGCGCCCTCAACATCGAAGTACGAGGCAGAGCGAGCGACGTGAGAGGTCTGTGCAAGAGCGAGTGAACGTGATACGGGGAGCTCGACGGCACGTCGTCGGCCAGCGAACGAACAGGAGCATCGGCCGATTAAAACACGACGACGACGACGACGACGACGACAGCGACAGCGACGGCGGCGGCGCATACACACGCACGCACCCGAGTGCGTCACCGCCCATATGTGATGTGTTCCGTGTGTGCGAGCGAATGAGTAATCATGTACTGTCAAGACAAGGGTTCGACCGCCTCGAAGAGCAAAGAGGGTAAGTTTGACGCGGATGCGTGCTTTGACGTGTCTCCTCTCCCTTCGCGCTCTCGACGTTCCGGCTCGCCGTTTCTTATCGGCCTTTCGGTGCCGCTTTTGTGCGCGCATGTGAAAGACGTGAGACAGAGAGAGAGGAGGAGAAGAAAGAAAGAACGTGCGAGCGAGTGCGAGAGAGAAAGAGAATGAATGAGTGGTAAAGGGAGTTCCGTTCCGGGATAGCGTGCGAATGCGAGAAGGACGGAATGACAACGAACGGCAGTGCGACGGAAACGGGCACGGGGAGTAAGCGGAGGGAGAGAGAAAGATAAAGAGTGCGTGTAGTATCATTTCTCATCGACTGGCAGGAGAGGAAGAGGGACGGAAGAAGCTCCGGTATATATTTCGTGCGAGAGAAACTGCTGATCTCGCGCGCGCGCGCGCGAGATTCGCAGACGCTTTTCTCACCCGGCGCGACGCGATATCGCGCGACACGATTTGCACGAATTCCCAATCAACCGTGGGAGAGAAAGCACGTCGGGACGTGCGCGTTTATCGCTTCGAAACGGACGAAATAAAAAAGGAAAAAAAAAAAACGGGTTTCGCGCGAGATCAATCGGCTCGCTGAATCATACGAGTGTGACGCGATCTTTTGTGCAACCGGAAAACAGACGTAATCAGCTGGCACTCGAAAACTTATTTCGCGACTCGCCTGTCGTCAATCGACGTATGACACTAATGTTTATTAGTTTATTGACCCGCGCCGTAACTCTGTATGCACACTCTGTGTGCATAATTGGCTGTTTGTACTTGTGTGGGTGTGTGTATGGTGCGTATGTGACTTTGTGGCGTGCGTGTGTATCATATACATATGACACTTTCAAAGTTCTAATTGCATTGGGTGAGTGGCCCCGTGAGTTTGCTTTGTTACGTGTTTCAAGAAAAAACTGGCAATTAGCTGGCGCAAATGAATTGATGCGATGCATATTTGCATGTGCAATAAAGAATACATTCAATACTTTCATACCTTCTTGACATTTTGCATAATTTATGTTCAGAATTGATTAAATTATTTTTTTTCTTAAACCAAGTTCGATTTGAATCGTAGAAATCTCTTATAATCTTGAAACAAATAATGTATACATATCTATGAATCATAATGTAACATTGTGTAATATTAGCTTATTAGATGTCATTGTGTTTTGACAATTGTAACGGGAGCTGTGCAACTTTATCTATATCTGTATCTTATCTCTATATCAGTGCATTACTCATATAGATTGACTCAGTTCATATGAATGCTTTACTTTTACTTAAAAGCCATTTGACAATTTTATCAAAATTCTTTCTTAACAATTACATGGAATGTTAAGTTTCTGAAGAGAGAAAAATAAACGGTCACCTGTGCTTTCTTTGTTGCACAATTTTTTACGTACGTCTCGTGGTGTTGTTTGAGAAGAATGTGATACATATATGTCTCTGTCATTATTATTAAGATCCAGGAGCACTGGCATAGCATAGCGTATGACATCATCACACGTGTAATGATCTGTCATATCTAAATTACTCTGATGTTCTTGGCCTTCCATTATGATGTCGCGCCATCTCAACTTACGCTTAACGCTTTGAATTATGGTTTTTTAAACACTGTTTTTTTTTGTTGTACGCAGGGCCTGTGACAATGCGGGAGAAAAAGGGTGGTGCTCTCAGTAGAGTACAAAAATTAAAAAAACGTCTCAGTCATAGTTTTGGACGACTTTGTAAGTATCAAATAATTATTTTCATATATTAAGAAAAAATTAAACTGTATGAGCTACATTAATTAAATAAAATAAATAGAATAAAATAGTACGTTTTCAGTATTTAATAAATTTATTGGTGTTTAATATTTTAAATAATTTTAATAAATACAGAATTAATGTTAAATAAATAATTTTATTAATTTTGCAAATTTTAATTAAATGATATAACGTGTTTATGAATTTGATTAATGGTATAAATTTCTTTTCACGAAAATGTGAAAATATCGCGGCGTTGAATAAAATTTATTAGTGATCTATTATTAATTATTAGATAGAAATTACTATTGCCAAATTAACGTTTTATATTACTTTCTTGTAGCTATATCAAAAGAAGAGGCTGATGATGCAACAACCAGAGGCCAATTGCCATATAATGGCTATTCTGAGGAGTTCCTAGACCGCTTGGAGCCAAATGGCAACATACCTGCGGACAAAGATCGCCGTTATGGTAAGTTTCACAAATTAAAAAATTTTATAAACAATATGACACAGTTTTATGGTTCTTAATGTCATTTGATATATGTGTAAATATATATCTTAATCTTTTTTTAAGTAAAATAACAAAAAGAAACTAATTTTTTATTTTTTAGCATGAAGTATAAATTGAATTATTTAATTATTATTATTTTATAAAGTTGCTTGTTGGCTAATTTCATTGCGCATATAAATATTATATGCGCTTGCTAGAAACATTCTGCTGGAAAAATTTTCAACAAAATATATATTATAATCTATGCAAAATAAGTATTTGTAAAATTTTTGTAGTCCATAATTTCTGTTGTTACATTTTCAAAATGCTTTAAGATTGGAAATTGAACTGTCATAGAATGGACGGGTGTGGGCGACCATGAGAGAGTGCATCGACAGCTTTCGGTTTCTAGCGATTCCAAGCTTCTCGATGAAGATATACGGGAAGAAGCTAGGGTAATTCTGCGGCCGCGGCGTCCGCCGCGACCAAAGTCAGAAGCTTTCCTCGGACCAGATCCACCACCTAGGAGAACTAAAAGATTTTCCGCCTTTGGGGTAATATATTATACACATAAACCCATTTCTCTGTTTATTTTCCAAAAAAAATGTACAAGTTTTTCTGATTTTTTTTTTTTTTTTACTTTTAGGGAGATTCGCCGTTCGGTAAATCCGAAGCTTATATAAAACTGGAGCAATTAGGGGAAGGATCATACGCCACAGTGTTCAAAGGCTACAGCCATCTCACTAATCAGGTGGTGGCTCTTAAAGAAATTAGACTGCAAGAGGAAGAAGGAGCTCCATTTACTGCCATTCGCGAGGCAAGCCTCCTTAAGGAATTAAAACATAGCAATATCGTGACCCTGCACGATATCATTCATACACGCGAGACGCTCACCTTTGTATTCGAATATGTTCACACCGATCTGTCGCAGTATATGGAGAGGTACGGGAGCGGCAACGGGGGACTGGACCCGCGTAACGTCAAATTGTTTCTTTTTCAATTGTTGCGGGGACTCGCGTACTGTCATCGCAGGTAATTGAACGCATGAAATGTTATTAATGCTCCGTGTTTTCGTCTCGATTAATTTCTGTTGATGCACACTCCAGGAGGGTTCTGCACAGAGACGTAAAGCCGCAGAACTTATTAATCAGCGAGATAGGAGAGCTTAAATTGGCGGACTTTGGACTGGCGAGGGCGAAATCCGTGCCGTCGCACACGTACTCGCACGAAGTCGTGACCCTATGGTACAGACCGCCCGACGTTCTTTTAGGTTCCACAGAGTATTCCACCTCGCTCGACATGTGGGGAGTGGGCTGCATATTTGTGGAAATGTTAACGGGCGAACCGACATTCCCAGGTGTGCGCTGCACATACGACCAGCTCGATAAGATATTTAAAGTGCTGGGCACACCTACCGAGGAGACCTGGCCCGGCGTCACGCATCTGCCCGGGTACAAGGCGCACAGACTGTTATTTTATCCACCGCGAAAACTCGGGCTCTCCTTCCCCCGGCTCTACGACATCGCCGACGGCGACAGTATGGCGTCGTCGCTCCTGCAGCTGAATCCCGATCAGCGGATAGGGGCGGAGGAAGCGCTACGGCATCCCTATTTCACCTCTCTTCCTAGGAAACTGTATGAATTACCTGACGGTAAGATCCTTTTCTGCGAAATTCTTCCGGAATATTCGCGGAACGGATATATATGTCTCACGTAACAAGTTCGTTGATTCTGTTGCAGAAGTGTCGATATTCAGCGTAGAAGGTTGTCATTTGTATACAAACTCGAGGCAGGAGTGCGCGGATTCGCGTCACACGACTCTTAAGACTTCGTTTGCTTTAAGGCAGACGTTAAAGGAGTAAATTATAAGTAAATTCGCAATTTACACATTGAAACATTCATCCTCATCAGATCCATATGTTCACACACACGCATACATATACACACACACATACACAACACACCCTACACATACAAACGCACACATGCACCACTCCCAGGCGCGTTGTTCGCTCTCTCTCAGGGCTGCTCCATGATTTCTCCCCGCTAAACAATATTCTTTTCTCCTTCTTTTCACTTTTTTCCAAAAATATACGTATCGAGTAAATTAATTATTAATGAAAATAACTGGTCAAGGAAACAAGAAAGTAAAGCTTACGGCTAAAAGTAAAAAAAAAAGTTTTAAGAACTTGCGCACGCTCGATTTAGGAAGCAAAAGCACGCACGACCCATCCTCGCACTTCGTCCAAATATTAGATTTAGGTCGACACCAATCAAAAGGGAAAAAAAAAAAGTACCATACCGCCGCCCTACGCTCCCCCTTTGATCCCAGCCCAAGCCAAGTAGGGTGGGCGGCCGCTGGTTAGCAAAACTATTGCGAAGTAATTATTACTTGTCTTAGAAAAATTGTGGAAGACCTGTAGCACTTTATATAAACGAAACTTTTACCGCGCTGTTTTGAGCACGATGTTGGACACTGGGACAGTTGACAATATTGATAGACAAAAGAAAAAAAAAAAGGAGAGATAAGGAAGAGATAAGGATAATCGTTGTTCAAATTAAATTAATTGTTAGACGTGATAGTGAGTAAGTAAGAGCTTAGAGAAAAAAAAAACTGTGTGTCGATATTAATCAAGTGCCATAGTGATCAACATTGCGGGACGCAGCGGGAGAAAACTAACTGAACGCTCATCGTTGATAGTACTGACGGTAGTGATTTAGATGTAAGTAATTAGCGTTAGATCGTATTTAATATCAATCGAAGTTTATCGACAATGTCGCAACGTAGCGTAAAATAATAGTCGAATCGTGAGAGGGAGAGAAGGAAACGAGGAGTAGTGATTTTAGACTCGTCGAAATTCTTCATTTGTTCAATTCGCTGATAATTATTATCGACATTAGCCAAATGGTGCTCGAATTGTAAACTGTGACGTGTTTAATCGACCTTGTACTCGTGGCGTAATTATTTAACGAGTATCCGTTCGATTTTCTAAAATCTTACTGGATAAACTAGCGTTGGCAATAGTAGAAATAGGGGGAAAGAAATAAGACGGCGTTACAGTTCTTCCAAATTTTGTCTAAGCTAATTGACGATTATTGCGGTAATATTACTCCTTTTCGTAGGTTACATTTATACCGATTTTTCAGCACACTTATTAAGAAAAAAAAATAAAAATATATCAACGAGGTGAAAGTAAAAGAAAGGAGAAGAAATTTTGAAGAGATTTGAGAGACATGTTATTACTATTACTACCGATTTATTGCGTTTATTTCGGTAGATTGTATATAGAATTATCAAATTCGTATTATCGATGATGCTGAGATAGTTGAGTCGAGATAATAAATGTGAATTTGTAATAAATTCAGACGTATGGTACTCTAGACACCTGTTCATCCTTGATTCGGCAGTGATATTACAGGGCTAGCGAAGTAGCATTAAATACAAACTAGTTGTGTTGCGGAGGTACACAATCAGCTACATTTAACATGAAATGCCAAACACATTGTAAGAAAATTATATTTCGCTCATAAAACACTCTTGGGAAATTTATTTTTACACCTTACAAAAAAAAAAGATACGAGAGTTATTATTAAAAAAATTGTGCAACGAAAACACACATTAAAACTTGGGAAGACATTTTTTGTATATGCGCATGATACCGAACACATGAAAATTTATTGTTTCATTAGTTACTGTAATTTTTTTTTTTTCCTTTGTAAATAAATGCAGTGTCAATATAATACTTGTTATCTTGACACTGCTACTATTATCATTTATTATTTGTACAAAATACGTAATATAAAGTTAGGTTGTTTAAATGTCGGAAGATTTTTCACGTTTTGTATTCTGCCATTTTCGTGAAGAACGAGCATTTATAAAGTGGATTAGGTAGGTGATATATTGTAACCATAAGTATTAGTTTTTTATGTTTACGAAATTTTCATCAGTCGATTTCTTTTTTTTTTTTTTTTTTTTTTTTAGGAATAAAATGGTGCTAAAATTCTCTATTCTAATGCAAAATTTGTAGCAATTTTATTCCATTCTATGAATGGCGACTTCAAATCTTATTTCAAAAAAGAAATATTTAGATGCTTAATTGCGTATATATCAATGAGTGTAGAAAATTACACACATAGTTTATAGTAGATTTTAATATTAAAAAAAAAAGAAAAAATTGAAATTGAAATACTAATGTAACGCGCGCGCGCGCGCGCGATTTTCTTTGTAAAAATTTTGTCATCCATTCGTAATATACAAGTTCCAAAAATACATCTAAATAGTGTTTTTCAATTAGATATTGATTCTTAATTATTTAAATATACTTATTATTTCGTATATCTTATGGCAAAATATGAAAAAGTGTACCAAAAATTTTAAGAGTACCATTATAAATCAAAATACAAACTCCCAAATCAGCTTTCAAAACAAAAATCAATATCGTTTTACATTAGAAACATTGTACTTGCATTTTGTATAGATATAACAATATTTATATATATATAATGTTACGCATTTATCAGTCTTCTTAAAATATATTTTTATGTACTTTTTAATTAAATATGTTAATGTACAATTTTTTTCAAAAATAATTCCTCAATTTGCTGCAAAAAAAAGTATCAAAAATTTATAGATGATTCTACACATTTTATTATGAGTAACGCAAAAATTCTGGTCTCATCACTGCCGAATTAAGCATTTACCGTACGTGAATGTTCCATTTGATTTTTTGAAAATACCGTAACAAAAAATTGTAATTTCAATATGTACTTATGTTACCCAAGTATCGATTTTTTTGTACGTGCGTTTCTTCCAATCTAATTGTACATTTTATTTGTAAATTTTTTATAAGATACTGCGAATATCCAGCCGCTGTGGAATTGTCAAAAGAGAAAGAAAAGAATTCGTTACGTCGTTGCGAACATGTGGTATTACATATGCCCGACGTTTAAACCGATTGATCGATTCCGGGTTTAACCGGAAACGTCAAGTTGAACGTATTGTGCCTGTGCTACAAATATTTGAAATAATAAAGATACAACTCGCTATTACTTGTTACGGATTTTGCATTTATTTTCACGTCGAACATTATCATATTATTTACAGTCAGAATTAATTAATTAAATTTCAAAAAATTTTATGTATAAATTACTGTTTTATATTTTTTACATGTGCAGATTTGAAAATAATTTTAGATTTAATTTTGCAAAAATCGCTACTTGCGACCACAGTTTGCATTCAAAGTGCTATTTCTAATTATTTTGTTAAATTAAAGTAAAAAAATCTAGTTATACAGGCTGGAGGCATCTAATACAATAAAACAAAAATGGTTAAATTCATGAAATTTTAGAAAATGTTATCCATCATTATAAAACACTTAATAAAATTCAAGAAATTTTCTTAGAAATCCATTAATTTTAAGAAATTTGATTTTAGAGGAAATTAGTGTGAGATTTAAAAACTAATAAAAAAAATTAAAAAAAAAAATTCACAAATAATTACATCAGTAAATTTTCTTGGCAATCTATAATATCCATATTTAACAAAAAACAATTTTATATCCTTATGTTTATTATTACAATAATTAAAAAAAATTACCTTTTAATTCGTGATATCAAGACCATTCAATAATTCTTGTAGATCACGAATTTTGTACCGATTATTCAGATAAATCTTGAGCTTGAGTCTGCAGGTGAAAGAAAATCTGAGGGCGGAATGTGTTTCTCAGTTACTACCCACTACTGACATTCAGTCAGACATTTTCTCCCTCTCGGTTTTATCGGTTTTACCTTTGCTCTCTTCGATCAAACAGTGACCAGGATAGACACGCGTTCAGAGCTGGTGACAATTTTATGCATAATCTACTGTTTTCTATTTCCAATTTTCTTGCTATTAGAAAAGTTAAAAAATGTGAATACTTATTGAAGTATTTTCATCGACATATGTGTATATAAATAAAATATGAACAATCACAAAATATATCCAATAAATTATTAATAATGCTTTCCATCACTTAATTTGTTAGACATTTTCACATCGAGTGTGCCTTGTATAAATATTTATTTTTCTGCCATGAATATCTTTAGTTTGTCCTTTGTTGATTCAATGCTAAAATTCTAATAGCAATTTTACTAATAGCAAGTTTAAGTTTCACAGTAGTAATTTTTCCAGTGCCATATATTAAACGAATCAAAAGCTTCTTTTATATCTACTGCTTTCTCTCTCTCTCTCTTATTAGTCTGATCTCTTCATATATCTCTTGCAGTAATACTTTGCCTTGCTTTTTATATGTGAACACCTGTAAAAAAATTTATTTGTTATAAAGACAATCCTCAAACAAATACATAATTTCTTATACAGGGTGTCCGGTAATTGCTGAATCACCTCTCGGGTGCAGGTAGAGCGGGTTAAACCGAGTAGAAAAGTCCTCTACCGTTTTGCGAGTTTCGCAATAATTAATGAGAAATTAATTAAAGAAAATCGGCCAATTTGCGCGATGTGAGAAGAGACAGTCCACTGTTGCGTGGTCGCTAGAACGCAAGGATCTTAGCGTTACGCACCGCTCATATGTTGCCGTTGTCATTTGTAGAGCGCTCCTCCCAACGCTTTATCGCGCGCCTAGTAACCAAATAACAAATAGACTGTATCGCCACGGGTCTCTTCTCGCTGCGCTCTTAATCTCGCGCGAATTGGCCGATATTTTTTAATTGATTCCTCATTAATTATTGCGAAAATCGCAAAATGATAGAGGACTTTTCTATTCGGTTTAAACCGCTCTACCTACACCCGAGAGGTGATTCAGCAATTACCGGACACCCTGTATACAGAAAAAATATTGCTTACATACATAATAGGTTAGATTTTTTTTAAAGATAGAACATAGTTTTAATAAATTAAAAATAAAACACTGGAATGAAAAAAATAGTTTGATAGAAGTGTGATCAGAATTGAATCAGAATCAAACAAATAGTTGCAGACATTGTGCTCAAACTAATTCCTCCTGCACATTTTCATTTAATGATCTCGTAAAGAGATCTTTCTAATTTAAGCGCGTTTCTCAGTCTGAAAACAACAACATCTTTATTGATCTCCGTAGAACCGTCAGGCCGTGATACCAGAATGAAGAGACGCGACCCCACGTAATGGAGAGAATCTTTTGTGATTAATTTTTATAATTTAATCAACATTAATAAACTTTAAGAAGATAAAACACGACGATGGAAACCATTTCAGAATTTTATAAACACTTTGATAATGTTAAGACCGAATGAGATATAATCAAGGATCGTATAACCGTTTTATCAAAGGAGAACCCGAATAAGAACCCGACTTTTAATATTTAATTAAGAAATTATTAACAATTAGCAGCTTAAATTTGACAAAAAATACCTTCCAGAAACCTTAAAGATGCGCGAATTATTTAAGAACTTTACGAATATCCTAACGTGACATTACGGTGGGTTGCGGCTCCATTCTGGCATCACTGCTCGCGAACTGGTTGCTACTTCATGTCATAATATGTAACGTAACGCCACTGTCACAACAATAGCTCTTCCAAGATGGCGTTGATGTGTGTCGAATTTTTTTAGGCTACGCGAATCGCGTAGACTGGTCGTCTTCAGTAGTGTTTCTTCGGTGCCGCGCATGCATGATTGCACAGCGGAACATGTCTAGAAACGTTTTCTACACACTGTATTTAATTAGTATCACTTGATACGATCGCGGTGAGCAAACGCGGAACGACAAACGGACGCGGCGAATTTTTTCCCGCAGGTGAGTGCGAACGGGCTTTCGTTTCACTTCCTTTGAAAAGTCTTGCTTTGCTATTATTTCTATCCGAAGTAGCGACGAAACACTATTAGAGACCGTTGTATATCCGATTAAATTCTCGTTACTGTCGAGCGTGTCGGAAGTAATTGAAAGGCGCCAATGTTATCGAATGTTTTTGTCCGAGGATTTAATGCATTCGCATAGATATATACAACGCGCCGCATTATCAAGCCATATCGCGCTACGAACAAAGAATAAATTGTAAATTATAAAACTGGCACTGCGCTACGAATGAAACTGTTCTAGATAATTCTGCCGAGTAAGCGAGAACGGTCAATAATATCGTACCGCCCTCCTATCGTTCTTGAACTCCTTGACATTCACAAAAATTCAATTCCAGGGCCGGCAGTCGTTTATTACAATCTCATCGGTGTCCGATGCTTTCTCGATCCGCGGCGCATGATCTTTTCCGCGCGATGATTCACATGCCTTTCTTGCCGTTCCGCTGTGATTCATATTCGTTCCTCTTTCTCTCTCCTTCTCGTTACTGGATTTGCGGGGAATGGATATAAGGAAATTGCTTTAACGTGTTATGACTCGGAAAGCACGTAGCGCGCGACCTCATCGTCCCCGATTGCTCGAGTAAGAGAATCGCTTCCACTTGTAAATCACCGTCTTATTTGTATATCGGGCCGCATCGTCAGAAGATGGTCCGAAATTCGTGCATCTTCGATCTCATAAATAAACAAAAAACATGGGGAGAGAACGCTTCGGAATTCATTAGATTTCTCACGCTTCGATAGTGCTAGAAGTTTCCATCAATTTTCGCGTTTATTAAGTACTGGTTTTTTTTTTTTTTTTTTAGAAATAAACTATAATCAATATTATTTTTTTTTATTTAGGCTAATTTATAGGCGTGGCATTGTAATCTGATAAAAAAAATATTTCCTGGTGCATATATTTTGACAAAATTGTTTAACAGGACATTCTTGTTTATAATTATTTATTTTTTGTACATATTCTAGACATAAAGTATTACGAGAATAAATATATATTATTAGAAACTTCTTTGTGGTCTGGAGATTATTGAAAGACAATATAAATATACTTCATTGTAAACACATGTATTTATAAATGTTCTTTTCAGGTCTGCACAAATACCATGGGTCGTTACACAGGGAAAAAATGTCGCCTTTTAACAATGTTATGGCTGACAGCCTTGTTCTTTTTAGTTGAAATTGTAGTTGGATATGTAACTAATTCGATGGCTTTAATAGCTGACAGCTTCCACATGTTGTCGGATGTAGCGGCTTTGGTAGTAGCATTTCTTTCGGTAAAGGTAAGCTGTAGAAATATGTTTTTCTCAATTTCACCGTTGAAATCTTACTGTGTAATAATATCAATTGTTAATGAATACCTTTGTGTTGCAGATGTCGCCGAAGAAATGGTCCAAGAACACCTTTGGTTGGGCTAGGGCTGAGGTGTTGGGAGCTTTAGTCAATGCCGTGTTTTTGGTCGCGCTATGTTTTAGCATCACTGTGGAAGCGTGTAAGCGATTCATTGAGGTGGAAGAAATACATGAAGCTAAACTGCTTGTGGCAGTTGGAGCACTTGGACTGTTGGTGAATGTGATAGGCTTATGTTTATTTCATGGTGAGTGTTTTACTGTTTATCATATATTGATCATGTTTAAGGATATCTGAATTGCACAAGTAAAACATTTAATTTTGGTATGAAAATATATATTTGTATCTTAAAAATACTCTAAAATTGTTACATTGTGAAGATACTTTATAAATAGCAGGAAAATTGCAATAACAATGAATTTTTTTATTAATTAGTAAAAATTCACATCATTACTTTTCTCCTGCTACAAGATTAATGTACTTTATTTATCGTATATCTTAATTACTTATTGTACCCTTCATATCTAATCATCTAATATTATCTTAATTACGATAATGGATAACGTTATTGTTCCAAGTCACAGTTAGCATATAAAACTCTTTGTCTAATATTTTCACGATATTATCTTGTTATTGATGGGTTTAAGAGATTTTGTCTTGAGTCAAGATAAAGAGGAGTTAATTATCGATTCTCAGTGGTATTGTATCAGTCTAAATGAGCAAATGCAACAGTAAAGTTTAAAATATAAAACTTCTAGACATAAAACAAAATTTTTATTACAGAATTTTAATGAGTTTATATGTCAAGATTACAGATTTAAAAATAGTTAATTAAAATATCAATAATGGTTGGTCAATATTGTCAATAATATATTCAGTACATTTATTTCATTTTATCAATACTAAGATTATCATAATTAATTCTCGAAGCGAATAAATGAATATTAACACAAAATAATAAAGAGAAGACATAAAAAATACAATAAGGGAATATTACTTTACTTTGAAGCGAAACACTGGTTAATTTTTTAGTAAATATATTTAACGTTTCATAGCTGTGAAATTCAGTTAAAATTAGATCGTACACACATTTTTTGCTCGCACATATCTATTTAATTGATACCAACTTATATAATAGATAAAATCAATCTTTATTTTCCCAATATAAATCAAGATATTTATAAGTGCAACGTAATTGCAGAACACGGAAGTGCTCATGGTCACTCGCATGGTATATCCCGAAGTCATAATAGACTGAGCACTTTAGTGGGCACGGATGACAATGAAAACGACGAAGCTTACAGACCTTCGACGCCCCAAGTGAAAAGAGCGCACGGTCACAGTCACGATGCAAGTCAAATGAACATGCGAGGAGTATTTCTCCACGTACTTTCTGACGCATTGGGATCTGTTATTGTAATCGTGTCTGCCCTCATTGTATGGCTCACAGAGTGGAAGTACAGGTAATTATTTATATTGCATACCACACGGTGTAACACATACAGAAGAGTTTTAAATCCATAATTAAAATTCTTTCTTTTATTTTTTTTTATCTACAGATTTTACATTGACCCCGCACTGTCGCTTTTATTAGTCATTCTTATCTTGCGATCAGTGTGGCCGTTACTCCAGGAATCAGCTTTAATTCTACTGCAGACTGTGCCAACACACATTCAAGTAACGCTTTATCGATTTCGTGCAACTTGATTAATTTTTCTGAGATACATTTGTCATACAATTTGCAAATCCATCCGTGCAGGTTGATGCTATACAGCAGCGTTTGTTAGAAAATGTAGACGGAGTATTAGCCGTACACGAGTTCCACGTGTGGCAGTTAGCGGGTGACCGTATTATAGCTAGTGCGCATATAAGATGTAGGAATCTTTCGGAGTACATGAAAATTGCCGAACAAGTTAAGGAGTTTTTCCACAACGAGGGCATCCACTCCACGACTATTCAACCAGAATTTATCGATGTACGTAATAAAGTGGAATAGCATTTTGAAGTATATATTCACGGCACACGTATGCCACAGTTTTGTCAATACATTTATATGCAATTAATATTTTTTTTTGTATAATATTCCAGTATCATTCAAATAGCGAAATTAAAGAAACTCCCACGGAGGATTGTGTGTTGGATTGTCCAAAGACTGATAAACCGTGCAATCATGCGACATGCTGTGGTCCTTCTAAGCAAGTAAGTACTGCGTTATCCGCTTTCCACGTCCTCGCATCACTCATCTCCCATGTATTCTTCGATTCTCTAGTATAATATGGAGAGAGACACAGATCCTCAAACTATGTGCCCTAAAGCAAAGTATTTCGGACGATGTTTAGAAGGAATAGAATCAGAATCAAATACGACTATTGGTAGAAGCCGCGATAGTTCGTCTACTCTGTCTGGAAGTATAAACTCTGTACTTCATTAATTCCAAAGTATGGTTATATCTGTTTGTGAAAAATAAAAAGAGCGTTTCGCGCAATAAAATTTCACTCGGCCAAAATTCTTTAGAAAGAGAAGAAGATAACAATTTACCTTCTCGAAATTTGCAATTGCGCATAGTAAGACGTAATCACAAAAGTATGTAATCAAAATTGTACACAAGTTTCAGTTTTATATTTGCGCGAGATAAAATGAGAAAAATCGATGCACGCGTTTATTGAGATCTCGTATCACGAATATTGCTTCTATCATAAAAATAGATCCTTTCAAGACTTGTTCTATCCGTCAGCCTTGCTGATAAGGTTTGTAAATAAGATTCATAGACGATAACTTGTCTAATGCAGGGTCGTGAGACTCCTTCCCCTGGAGAAACGCCGTACATGTGCAGACAGCGCAACAGCCTGGCGCGTTCGACCGGCTCTATAGGAGGAGCTGAGCAGCAAGAAGTGAATGAAATGGAATGCGGACACTTGCTGTCACTGCCGACATCGCATCCAGCTTCGTTTCATTCCGTCCAAGTTCCCCATCCTCATGTTAACGCACCAACTGTCTGAGTTCATCATTGCATCATCAAATATCTACCTCCATAGTAAAATACACGGCGCGTCGCGATTTATTGTACAAATACAATAAATGGAATACATCTATGATATCTATTAGTATCGCAGTTAATGGCAGAGGTTGAAGGACGCATTTGCAATCGCATCAATTATTATCGTAACGAATTTATATTTCTTCCGAAGATTTGCGTAGCGAGCAAATCTGCTTCTTATCTTTGCCATCAATTTACTTATATAACGTATTAATGGATATTTGACGATTAAATGCCAAAGGCATGTTAATACCAAATATTTTATGTTACACAATGCTCTGATATAAATAAGATATTTAATTTGGATTTCTAAAAAAATTATAAGGTTTTTATCTTAATAATTCTGTGCATAATTTATGCAGAATAGAAATAGGATGTAGAAATATAGGATTTATAATATCTAAGTTAAGTATTTTTTAAATCTCACTTTCCGAGACTGCGGTGAATAAGAACACTACTTTGTAAAGCTGTTTATTTATATATTGTGTAATTTTTATTCTGTATATTATGCTACGCAATTTTATAAGATAGTATACAAATCTATAAGCGAGAGAGTACCAAATCTCTTCATTATACCTTGTATTCTTTCCTCCATATAATTTTTATATGTAAGTCTATATTTTTTATGTATTCCTTGTGGATTTAATCGATTAGAAAAGAAATCCTATGAAAACGGAATGTATTAATTGGTCATGTGTTCCGTATATTTATTACAATATTTATAAATTTAGAAACTACAAGAAAAAGTATGTTGACAAAATGCTTCATTGCCTTATAGTCTCGAAAATTTCTTTTTATTACATAAGCTTAAACCAATAAAACAAAAATTCAATACAGAAAATTAAATATTAGTTGAAATAAAACAGATCTTTCTCTTTATACCTATCTACCTTCGAAGGATTAAAATACTGATTATTTTCGAATTAGAATAATTTTCTTTCACTTTTTATTAACTATTATTTCGTGATAGAACAGCAGACTTCGACTTAAAATTTCTATTTTTCTACAAATCTATCTTATTAGTATGACAACTAAAATATATATTTTATTACTTTATACATTTTTATTATCTTTAAGATAGTTAATAATTAGTATAACGTATGATTTTCTAAATTTCTATATAAACACTCATAGTAAGTATTAAATGAGTAATTCGTGCCGCACGTATATGGCATTCTTCAATTACTGTTGTTTCACCTCAACTTTTGTGGTTTTAAACCACCGCCACTGACTTAATCCAGCTATCAAACTTATTTACATCAGTGTACGCAGCAGGCACTCCTCCGTCTGCACACTTTATACCCCACGATACCAGCCCGACAGCAGTTTGGAAACCATTACTTGGACATACCAGCGCTGAACCTCCATCGCCCTTCAAAAAGAATTCGCAGCGTTATCGATTAAGAAATAAATGCCAAAAATTGACAGACAACTTCACCACCCCGATCTATAAGTTATCTATAAATCTTATTCTCTTACAATGCACGCGTCTTTGCCAGCTTCCCCTCCGGCGCACATAAAGCTACTGTGTAAAGCAAAGTTGGCGCCGAGTGTCGTCTTTCGAAGGGCCGTTTGACAATCCGCTGAACTTACCACAGGCAAGTCGACCTGTTTTAGAATACTTTGTGGGTACTGTCCGTTAAAGGCGGTTTTCCCCCAGCCTGCCACTTTACATCTTTAAGATATTAATATAATTATTATTACATATATTATTTAAAGAGAGATCTTACCACTCTAACTGTTGGCAATATTTGAACACCGCGTGCATTAATTATATGTACCTTGTTCCCGGTACAGGTGGTCCAAATGCCAAACACACCGTGTTGATATGAGGATTATTTGGAGGACCGATTGGAGCAGGCTCTTTCAATTTGAGCACCGCTATGTCGTTCTGCAGGTTGTTTGCAGTAAATGTCATATTAGATATCATTTCGACGTCGATATCTCTGAACGGATAACGTTCGTTGGTAACTGTAAAGTCCCACTCACCCAGTCTTGCTACGAGTCCACCATTTCTGTAACATTATTTTCACAAGCACAATGATGAAGAAGGATTGAAACGTGTATATTACATCACTGTCGTACGTTAACGTCAAAAACTTCTTTTAACCCATAAAAAAAACCGCTGTCTTAAAAGATGCATTAAAAGACACGTTAGAATGTGAAATACGCAGTAATGCTTACAAGTAAGACGTCACTTTGTGAAAGGCGGTAAGAACGTGCAACGAAGTGATAAGCGCTCCACCTCCGACGTATATGTTAGGCCTGGCGTAAAGAGCCACTTGCCAAGGAAATTCACCGAAAGCAGCCTGCCCTGCGGGTTGCGGAGTGGGTGCGATGTAGACTCTGCCGCAAGTAGGTGCATTTATGCCGATATTACTGCCGCCGCCGCCGCCGCCAGACGAGCAACAGTACACAAATCCAGTGGAGCAATATGTTCCCTAAAAGTAGAAAGTTAGAAAAATAAATAGAATAACAATATTACAAGATTATACTAATAATGCCGGACGATAATCATATCATTATGTGGTGTATCTTTTTATGTAAATATTTCACGAGTATCATATCACAAGTTTTGCATTTATAAGTGAAAATATACTACTTACGTTATTTACGATTCTGACATCGACACCGCCTGTTGTGCCCGCAGGACACACTATTCCAGAGTAGCAGAAGCACTGTCGAGGCACGGCTAGAAAAACAAAATGTGTCAGATATAACAGTAATTAATCAAAACCTAAATAGACTAAAGAAAAAAATCTTTTCTTACACTTATAAATTCTTTATAATAAAACTTGAATATTCATTGAGTATCATTAAGAATATTTATCACTTTAATAGTTCAAAAATAAATTTCTATAGTCAATTATTTATTTATTATTATCTCGTAAAATAATAATACATACTTGGTGCCATTGTCTGAAAAACTATGGCAGGACTTTGCGCGGAAACAAATATTAGCTGCAGCAGCTCGCACAGCGGCAGCAGAAGCAGCAGGACGTTATTCATCTTGAAAATCCGTGATCGCAGAAAATTAATCGAACACCGCTGTAAGTGAAACTAGCACAACAAATAAAAACGGAGCGTGATCTGCAGACTTATATACATTACACGAATGCATCGATGCGTTTATGACGGTATATCGTTTCCGTTTCTCGTAACTTTGAGCGTATTAATTCGTGCATCCTGCCGGATGAGATATAATACATGACCTTTCACGGCTAAAAACGGCTGCTCTCAGTGACGGCACCAGACGGCAAGTGTAAAATATCTGGCACAATGTGTGGAAAAAAAAAGAAGAACAAATTGCTTCCAATCATAATTACGCTCATATATATGCGCGTAATAATCGGCACGAGCGCATCTGTAATAACGACCGGTATTCCCGGCGGATCGTAATAGCCGCGCATTTAGCCGGCGCAGAGGGAAAATCGCAAGGCCATCTCCATCTCAACGGCAAATAGTTGAAGGTCAATAATCAGAACTCACCGGTGCGAGCAGTTCGTGAATCACGCACCGATGACTTCATTCATCATATTCAAACATTACATATTAAAATACAATGTCACAAAAAAACATTGTTTCGCAGGTGGCGATAAATTGATTTCGAACCTTGCGTATGACACACGCAAGAGAGCCGTTATACGAATGACGAACTGTAAAGTACTTTTTTTACAAAAGAGCAATATCTCCTATACATTCGATCTTAAGATCCAAATTGGTTGCTGAAAGATTTAAAAAGATTGTTAATTTGATTTTGCTTACAATTAATGGATACAAAAATTGGAAAGCAGGCTACAAAAGATTAGCAAGAAGTTCGAATATTCGCAATATACTTTCGTTCTTATTTGAATGCTTTTGGCTTCAAAGTTTATGTCGGATGCTAACGGAACGGATCAGGATAAATTTATGGTTAACAACTATTCAAGATAGTATTTTTACCAGTATTATACCATTCGTATGATTTATTTCTATTAATCAATAAAATATACCAAATAATAACAAATACCATTACTTAAGTTTACCCTTTAACAATATAATTAGAGAGAGTATAAAAATATCATAATTTATGTTTTCCCGATCTTTCACGAATCACGGAATGATTAGATTATGCTTCAGCTTTTGCATTAGTTTAGTATTCTTCATAGCAAACTTACGGAATAAATTAGCGTGACCACATGTAAAAATACATACTTTGCATGTACGGTAAATTCTTTTTAACGGCATTTGCCAATAACTTGCCGAAAGGTACAGAAGTAGATACCGTGTCGAGCAAGGCATTTATTTTAGTACAGCTGTACTTATCGTAAAACGGCGATCTTAAGATGTACAACAGCAAACTCAATCTTCGACGAACGAGTTCTTCTTTCTCCTCTTTACTGAATAGTATCTTTTGGCTGGAGCGAGTGTAGATATTTAAACTGCACAAACGATAACTCGATTATAAACAAATTGTAGTACATCAATTATGCGTAGTAATGCAATTTTACATAATATTTACCTGATCATATCGATAATAAGTGATAACATCCACGGCGGCCAACGCTTTTGGTTAGTAATATATATAGCTCCAAGATGAAGCAACGGCTTTGTTACATAAAGACTCTAAAAGTTTAAAAGAATTTTGTTACAGTATACAGGATGTTTCATAATGTCCGTGCCAGCGCTCGTGTGCAGGTAGAATGCGGTAAACTGAATAGAAAAGTCCTGTACCATTTTGCAATTTTTGCAATAATAATTGAGATATTAATTAAAAAGGATTGACGAATAATCGCGCGTTGCACGCGGCTAGACCATGGGCTGTACACTCTAGGCGTGACAGCAACGAGGATCACACGGCAACGAAAAATAACATGTATTACTCTTGCTCTTGCCATTGTTATTTTTCGTTGCCGTGCGATCCTCGTTGCTGTCACGCCTAAAGTGCACAGCCCATAATCTAGCCGCGTGCAATTATTCGTCAATCCTTTTTAATTAATATCTCAATTATTATTGCAAAAATTGCAAAACGATAAAGGACTTTTCTATTCAGTTTACCGCACTCTACCCGCACACGAGTGTTGGCACGGACATTATGAAACACCCTGTATATCGTTTTTATATTATTACAGACATAAAACTAAACAAATTATAAAATAAAATAATTTAGGAAATATATAACAGAATAAGTAAGACAAAATGCAATCAATTTAATAAAATTAAACAATTTCCATAATTATATATTATTTAGAAACTTGTTAAAAAATTTTACCCCAATATTAATATTTTGGTTTCAAGATTTCTGAATTAAAATTATAATTTTAACTTGTCATTATAAAAAAGAAAGTATTCTTTATCTATTTATCGTCCATAGATATGTATATATTTTTACCAACCTCAGCTAGCTTAAGACTTATCAAAGACTGTTGATTTTTTGTTAAATTCTCATTTTCATCTATGTTAGATGGTAAAGCTTTCCATGTTCGCATTTCTACAGGAACCGAATGTTTCACGCTTCTAATAACAGTGCCTGATCTTTTCAGTGTAAATCCTTCTTTCAATTCTGCATTGTGAATGACTTTATTAAACTTTTCTCTATCAAGTGGTGGTATTGCAGGACTTTTTGTGACACGCTCCTTGTACACGTGAACCAATAACAATCGTAATACGGTTCTACAAAAAAAATATCGATTGTCTGCAAAACAGAATCTAACACAACGTACAAAAACAGTTATGTTGTGAAAAAATAGCAAATACTTACTTAAACAATTGTACAATTAAAATTATTAACCACTTTCCCTTCGCTCCCCACAATTTGTTGGCTGATATTTCAAGCAACGTCTCAGTATATTCGACTACAGTCAGCCAAATTTTAATTTTTGATTCAAACTGTGGTATCTTCAGATATGTGCATTTGCTACTATACATAAGCAAATCATTGCATAGCACAATTAAATTTGGCATAGAATAAATTAATTCAATAGCCAAATTTGAATTACCCAAATGTCCTGTGGAAAAAATTACATTTAGTGGTACTGTCGATAAAAAGTTTTGATTTTTGTACTAACCAAAACTAAAATAAGATAAACATCTAACAGTGGCTTCGATATCTGATAGCAACTGTGGATTTGTTACAATCCATCTCTTGTAAGATGTCCATAAATTATTTAATGTGCAACTGGCACTTTCCATCTTTTTAGTGTTATTATAAATACTTCATAAAATAAGTAGCAGCAAACACTCAATTTTGCATCTTCATTGTAACAGCATTATTGCACATTATTGTTAGTGAGAGCTACCATCTTTAATTTCAAGATCGAGATATAAAAATCTTAGCGAGAATCGATTTTTTCCATTTGATACAATTTCTACATTCGAGAGTCGATTCTCTCATTTTTTAACTTAAGCCTGCATCAGATTATGCAGCATGCGACAATTCGATCTAGTAAATTACTAGAAATACTGTGTGCTGTATGGTACATTTTTAGTAGTTTAGTAGATCGCTTGCAAATTAGGCCCTGCGCACAATGAAAAAAATATTAGGAACAAGAATAAATATTAAACATTAGAAAGAGCAATTTGGAATTATTTTACTTTAAATGAGGGAACGGAATGGATTAATTATTTCTAATTCTTATTTCTCAATTTATACGTTATCCATTTCATTTTCTTGTTTTGAAATAAAATAATATCAATTTCCTCTTTCTAATATTTAATATTTATTCTTGATCCTAATATTTTCTCTATTGTGCGCAGGGCCTTACTGCAACAAGATAAAAGGTCTGTTCTTTATAGCTGAACTGGCTGCACTAGTTCAGAGTTTATCTTTTTTCCTCCACGTTGGAAGAAGGAAGATAAACTTTGAACTAGTGCAGCCAGTTCAGCTATAAAGAACAAACCTAAGATTTATCGCATAAGATTTGTCGCGTCGAATGCCGCAACACGCTCCTACTCGCTTTAATCTACAGTACACGTAACATAATACTATAGATTAGAGCGAGTAGGAGCACGCTGGGTCACGCGAGCAAACCTTCGGTGCCTACTCTCTTCTGCTATTCGACCTAGCCGAAATGGCCGAAAACGCAAAACACACATGTATACGCGGTTCTCCATTCTGTATGTATTCCCTGCATTACGGTTTACACGGGGGGGCCGTGTTTCCGGCGTCTCCATTCTAGCATCGTTTTCATCACTGTCATTAGTTCGCAACTCGGTGATGTGCGCGTGATGCATTTATGTATATGTGATATTGTGTGCATCGGAAAGCGTCATATAAATAAGCGGCGAGCTCGCGAGCAATAGCATTCGCGAGTCTCGTCGCGGTCGGTCGATTCGTCGACGACGTAAGCGGTTGCTGTGATTCGTTTCCTTTACAGCGTCCTTCAACCCGAAATGTCATCACCTACAGAAGTGGTAAGGGAATGAATAAATTTTTGTTTACAATCGATTTATCTCATCCTTTTACAAATATTCTCGCTGTTTTTATTTTCTATTCAACTCATTGTCAACTCCGTGCTTACATCGTTGTTCCGTCATTGTTGTCAGCGTTCGGTTTAATTCAGGACAAAGGAGCTTTGTTTTCACTGTGCATGCTGATGCATTCTCGTTGCTTCTTGTCTGATAAGTTGTCTGATAATTTGACCTAAAATAAATTCACTGAATTGATGAGATGTTATCAATAAGATTTATATTTTATATAATTAAAAAATTAATTAATCAAATATTTAATTTATACGCATTTTGCAATGTTTCAAAAAATTGTGTGTTGAAGGTTTTGTAAGATAATTTATGCAGAAAAATTTTTCTTTAAAAATTATTTAGATTTTAACAAATAATTATGGTTTTATGTATACATTACCTTCATTATTTCTTTCTTATGTTAAACAAATTTGCATTCTCAAAAGATGAGAAAAAGGAGACAATTAACACTGCTCCTTTATGTACATGTAAAGATTTTAACACTGTATGCAATTGCTTTCAGTTTGCATAAGTATACATTTTACATTTGTGAATGTATTTTATAATATATATAATTAATATATACATATTAAAAATTGATGTACATACATAAAAAATCTTTTATTGTATATCAAAATTGTTAAACACAAATAACTTTGGTAATTATATATATATATAATCTATATTTAATTTTTATATAATCTGTATTTTTTTAACATTTTTAATTTTATATTAGGTTTTGGTTTTTGAGTTATTAAATTTTTCCAATGTTCCAAACAATTGAGTAACCAAGTTTGTACTTTTGTCAAGTATCGGTAGGTAACAGTGATTAAATCTGGACAGATATTACAGATAAATGCAAGGATTTCTGCATTATGTCCATCCTGTTTGAAATTCCTTAAAGATCAATCTAATGCAGTTATTATTGTAATAGCATGCTGTCAGAGAAACCACAGATTGGCATAAAGTGACTACTCTATATCAAAGACTATTGTGTATCTCGGTACCAATATTAGATAATGTACTATCATGTAACTAGCTGGATTAGGCCAATGATTAGGCTTCAGTGACTATGGATAGATCTCTTTCAAGCACGCATTATTATTTGTTAAATCTTGACGATGAAAAGCAGTTTGTGATAAAATATTTTGCTAAATATTTGAATACATTTTAACAATTTATATGAATAAAAAATATATGTTATAAATTTTTTTTCGGCAAAGAAAATTATCAGAGAATTTAGTAAAAAGTATAATAAGACAAAGATAAGTAAAAGAATATTAAAAATTTTATGATCATCATATTGAATGCTATTGTAAGCATAATAAACGTTTACAAAAATAAACTAGAATTAATCTCAACCTACTAACATGGATTTTGTTTAATCCCTCCAGAGAATTATCTGCTGAATTTATGTTTTGATTGCCTATCTATAAATGTCAAATAATAAGTCAAAGATAATGAAACGTTTGCAATGTATTGCATAATGTTTTCTACACTTCTTATTTTCTTTCAATTTATCATTTATTATTATTAAGCTATCCTGTAGATTTACGTACAGATAAATTATCTTGAAGTACTTGTTTGTTACAAAATCACGCATTAATTTTATCAATTAATATGTATGAGTGAATTATTATGAGCAAATTATTTTCCTTCATGCACTTGTCGATACAGACAAGTTGTATGACAATTATCTTAATACTTTTTGTATCGGCGCGTTTATATTTATCAGCGTGACTGACAAGGTCGACCTTTTCTATTTCAGATTAAAAGTATTGGACCGAAATTGGTGCCGTTTTTTAAAAGTGTGTCGGTATATTTTGTACTGCTCGCCGAACAGCCATCTCTGCTAACGGCGTGCTTTAAATGTTTGCCGATAATAAGTCTTATTATTTTCGTGCTGTTGCACGGGATTAGCTTGTCGAAAGAGTAAGTAAAGACGCCGTTGTATCTCTTACGAATGTAGACATTGATTAACTTTCAACTCTTTCGAGTAACTCGTTGCGTTGCAATTTATTTCTTCAGTTTATTAACACTGAATCTTTTTGCAGATATGCTTTCTCCAGGCGTATATTAACGGGATTGGTGTTCAGTTGCATCGGCGATGCACTGTTGGTGTGGCCTAACTGTTTTACAGCGGGGATGTGTATGTTCGCCGTCGCACAAATTATGTATATAATCGCATTTGGATTCAAACCCCTGAATTTAGCACTCGGCGCGGTGCTGTACACGTTCTGTTCAATTGGTAAGTTGCGCAGATACGATTTATCGAACATTAATTTATCACTGTTTATGTTTAACCGATTAAACGTCTCTGTTTCCAGTCATATTTGCTTTGATGCCCGGACTGACCGGGGTTTTAAAAATAGGAGTGCCAATTTATACAGTATTACTTACCACTATGGCATGGCGGGCCATATCAAGAGTACAGTTCTTTGGGGTAAATTCATACAATGTACAAATCGATCTCAATTATTTGTTTCTTGCTTCCTTTCAATTTTGTGACATTAATTGCTTCTCTAAGGGCCACTTTTTCCAACGTCGGTTAACGTTAATCGACGATTTCAATTTGTTAATAGAATTGTTAACATGAAGAATTAATATCTTCATTAAAGGTGACAAAAATTTTAAATCTTTCTTTTTTAATGACCATATTTTATTCATGTTAGCAATTCTATTAACAAATTGAAATCGTTGGTTAACGTTAACCGACGTTGGAAAAAATTACCCTAATTAATTTTTTTCTCCACATAATGATCGGTATTAATCTTTGTACATTGATATTACATATCGCACGGGGATTAATCCATATTTTATCCATTAGGAATTATGGACGTGGACTAGATTGTGCAGTTGCATCGGAAGCATTTGCTTTGTCATATCTGACACTTTGCTTGGATTTAATTATTTCCATAGTCCATTACCTTATTCTCAGGTACATGTGTATAACAATATTACGTACGCATTAACATTATTCGTTTCGAAGAATAGTAGATCAAAGATTATGACTTCACATATTAATCGATTTTTTTTCTGTATAGGTGACCATCATGCTGACGTACTATGCAGCGCAATTAGGCATAGCATTGAGTGCGGTTGATTCGAAAAATAACAGTAATAACAGAGTACCTGCCAGTAAAGGCTGAGATAATTAGCTTTAGTTGTAATCTATCAAAAAGAATCTGCAGATATATTACAAAGCGGACAGGAAAAATCTTTTGACATGTCTGCATTAAACTATATGCATAATTCCAGTAGGAAATTTGTTGTGATAATTGTCTTTGACATGTTAAATATTGTACTTTGAAGCCATATATATTGAGGAGACTCAGTGGTGTTATAGTGATAGAATGTGGTACTTTTTAACTGTAAAGAGTAGACTTATATTTCTTTTTGTATTAGTTAATGCAAAGAAAGATGTCCTATAGAGATTTCATACTGACCACATTTGTGGTTTTCCTATTTTTTGTATCTATAAAGGAAAGAATTAAGAAATTACTGTTAAGAATGAACGAACAAAATAGAATTGTTAAAGAAAATTCTTTAGCAAAAGTATGACGCTTTATTGTTTCTATTGAAATAGAAAAATTATTTTGTAGCGTTGTTTATAATGATCAAGATTTTTAGGCGTGAAAGAAAGATTATTAGTATGTTAGATCGTATAAAATGTTTCTTATATATTTATGTATGTAAGAATCTCAAAATTAGAATATTACTATTGTAATTGTAACATTATTTCTCATTTAACTCGGGCCAAAATGCAATAGTCTATTTGCAATATATCGCGAATGGCAAATATATTAGATACTATTATTGTCCACAAGGAAAGATATTGTTGTATAAATATGTTATATATATATATATATAAATTACATTCATCGACGTATACAGGGTGTTTTATTTTAAATAATGCATCTAAGTACTTCGAAAATGACGACGATATTTTAGGAAATAAGTTTTAGATGAAGGTTGTACAGTTCCTAGAAGGATAGTGACTTCATTTCGAATCAAAGCCAAGTCAAAATTTAAATTTTTGAAATTATATTACATATCTTTTTGACATTTTGGCAGTCGCAACTTCTAAACTAAAACATCCCAAAAGTATCTTGTTTTCAAAATATTTAAATGCATTACTTAAAATGGGATATCCTGTATATGTATATGTAATAAATATTATCATCTTTCAATGTAAACTATCATCTTACTGAGAGAAAATTGCAATATAGCTATAAATTGTATAAAACATATTCTTTATATCAATGTAATCTGTATTATGCACTATTGTATATATATAGATGTGCCGTACGATGTAATTTGTCTTTATTATAACTTGCATTGTTGACACTGCCACATTTTTTGGCAAAATAGAGATTCAACAATTTATAGTGGATTTAGTTAATATGAATTTAAGTTTTTCTAAATGATGGAAAAATAATGTTTATAAATCTACAAAAATTAAATTTGATTGTTAATATAAAATGCTGTTTTCTTTCTTACAAAACTTGCATTATAAAATTGGAAATATCAGAGTTTGCGTGTCATATATTTTACACAATGACACAATGAAATATTATACAAACTACTCGAATCAATTATTTGTGTAAAAAAAATTATTGAAAGAAAGACAAGTGTTATTTTTATTCCATTTATTTCCATTTGCTTATTTTGCCAGATACAAGCATCTAACTTTATTTATAAAAATAGTGTGACAAATTTAAGTACAAAAATATAATAGTAACAATATATAAATTAAAAAAATTATTTCAAACTTTTTCAACTATTTTTGTTGAACCAACAAAATATAGCAATAATATATTATAGATCTCCCGACAAAATATAGTACATAATCTCTCGTAGTATAGTTGTTAATATTTTTATAAAGGCGATATATGATGTATTATATATGTTGAATTTATCATATATCATTTACAATGTTTGATTTTTAACGAGGGCACATTGCATGCCTACCTCCATCCACAGGTAATGTCGCACCTGTGATAAAACTAGCATCATTGCTTGCGAGAAATGCAATAGTCTTTGCGACCTCTGTAGCATCACCTGTCCTTCCCAGAGCATGTGTATCTTTGCTGTGTTCGAAAAAGGTCTGCAGTTGATCCTTGGTCATTCCACTGCTATGGTGAAGATTCGTTACAATGACACCAGGATTTACAGCATTCACACGCACCTAGTATATTTAAAAAATAATAACACAAGTCATAAATATATTCAACACTAATATATTTTTGTACAAACCTGCTTTGGTGCCAATTCCAGAGCGACACAATGTGTAAATTGATCCACAGCTGATTTACTCATACAGTATGCTAGGCAATTTGGAAAAGATCTCAATCCTGTTACGCTAGAAACGTTGACAATATTGCCCTTTGTTTTGATTAGATGTGGCACTGCCAGTGTTGTTAGATGATACACCGAACGAACATTTATGTTGAAGACCCTACAAAGGTATGTTTTGTATTACAAGATAAACATATTCTTAAAATTGAATCTGTTTCACTTCTAATGATACTTCCATGCATATATCAGACTACTATTATATACCTGTCATATTGTTCTAAATTTGTGGTTTCTATACTGCCACCCTCTAGAACTCCAGCATTATTAACTAAAACATCTAATTTGCCGTAATGCTTGATCGTTGAGTCAATGATATTCTCTACGTCTTTTTCGTTAGTTAATTCTCCTGTCACAATTAGAGGTTTGGACTGCCCGCATTGTTCGGCCACTTTGTTTAAATTATCCTTATTGCGCCCAGTTATCGACAATGATGCACCAAGCTGAGCCAGATGGACAGCAGTCGCAGCTCCAATTCCTGAGCTAGCTCCCGTTATCAGAACAACTTTTCCCGCAAAAGACATCTAGAACAAATTATGTTTACCTGTTAAGAGGATGCTGGAGTGCCTGACGAACTCCGACGCGAAAGCGCCATCATTTCGATGGAACTAAAAATGAGAGTGATATTATCGGCATAAGTCATAATCTAAGTATGAATGTATTGTGTATGCGTATGTGGTGCATGTATATATTTGCATATTATTGTATAGCGCCTCTCTGATATTATCCTGGAACTAATCTTCTGTTATTTTTTCATCTGTTATACCGATATTGGACGCACACGTATGTAAAAATAGTCGGACAAGAATATTTTTTACATTAGACTTTTCAGCCCAATTTTAATGGTTCCATAACATTCTATTCTGCAGTCCGCAATTCGGGCTGCTCTTACTCAGCGTCTTAAAACTGTTAAACTTTTATAAAAAACAAAAATAAATAGCTCTATACAATATGTTCTCCTAAGAGCAGAATAGAAATTAATAAATAGAAACAAATTTTGTTATTAATTCTTTTTTTTTCCAAATAAAATCGAGCAGCCCGAATTCCGTTTTTATGTATACTTTACTCCTGCAAAAGGATTTACAATTCTATGCAACCAATAAAAAGATATTCTTGTTCGAAAAAATATAATGTCCGGCCGGTAACTCCAGCATCCCCTTAAGCACTTCGGAAAATTACAGTCACGTTGTATATTGCAACTAGATGATGTCATAACAGCTGTTAGTTTTTATTTGTAATTCGTCTATCAATTATGATTTAGCTAAGCAATATCATATCCGCACGTTCTGTGTTTAAGACAAATTAACGAGTTTACATTCGGACTTTGGGACAAACAAAAAAAAAAACAAAACATAAACGTGTAGATATTGCAAGTGAAACGGATGTGTTATATCTGGTTTATGCAAAATGATAAGATTTATGTTTATTAAATATGTAAATATGTACTTACCGTGATAGAGTATGGCGATATATGCTTGACAATTAGAGCAGAAAGTGAACTTGAACGCTAAAGATTATCATATATTTCGTAATATGTAACGAACTGATTTCAAAGTCAGAGGAGATCTGCAACCGGTTTTAAAATGTGGTCATACTCAACGTGGCTTAGAACCTAATAGACTTATATAACTACCTCACTCTTTGCGATTCAGGAGTGGTGATATATATCTTATCACTTCCTCTTATCACATCGCTAGAAACTTGTATTTATTTTTTTTTAATTTTTAAGTAACTTATATTTTAATAAATAAAAAATCGATCTTTCAACCCTACTGAAAAAAATCACGTGATAAAATCAAGTGATAAAATTACATAACAAAATCACGTAATTAATGACTAAGTAAATCACGTAATGAAATGTTCCAAATCAGTACATGATTTTTGAAAATTACATGGTTTGAAAAATCACGTAATGTTAGAAAATCATGTGATTTTATAGCAATCATATTTTAAAGAGCTGAATGATAGAAATAGAAAAACGAAAAAATATACAATTTTGATTTAGATATGTTTATTAATTTTGCATGTAGTAATGGAATTACATTATGTAGTCTCGATAAATGTAGCAATAAAATTACATTGTGATATCTTAATTATATGAAAACATTTTTTTTTAATAAAACATTTTGCATATAAAAACTAAAAACATACAAAAAATTCAGGCGTTTAAGCCAGAATTGCGTGTATTCTCTATTGAAAATACCCGTTAAATTGTTTAATTGCATAATTAATAACGTTATTTTCAAGAGTTTTCATCAGTTTTCATCAGTTAAATCGCATAACGAAATCATGTAATTTTATCACGAAGAATTTAGAAACATTTTATTAAATAACAAAAAGGCCTCCAAACATGTAATCTGTTACTTAAATTATCGCCATTTGTTTATAACATCATAATTCTCATTTATACGTAAAAAACGATTAATAAAAATACAGATTCGGCACTGGACATATATACATTATGTTATCTATATTCATAAAAACGCAAACTCTTTCAATGCTGTTAGTGTCTTTTATTATTAAATTATCAGAAATATTTACAACTTTTTTCAATGGTAAAGAATTGTTATTAAAAATATCTTCTTTAATCACTAAATGACAGATAGTGTACTCTTTCCTTGTTGGAATATCGATAATAAATTCTATAATGCGAATAAAATCTCCTTCTGTTGTTACAGCATACGAATTATCTGATCGAATCATATTTCTTCTTGATGATGTGTACAAACATCGTTCTTTTACCATTTTACGATATGTTCGACTTTCATCTGATAATTCAAGTTCTTCTTTCCACATTAAACTAGTTTTATAATGTGGTCCAAAGTATCTTGCATGCGATAATTTACATGTTTGTTTTGCGTTTTTTTTGTCCAGATAAGAAATAAAACTACTTACATTTGAAAACGCTTTCAAAGCAATATGTTTCTTTAAAATCAATTCACTTTGACTCATTGCTATCGATCTGCAAATTTGATGTACAACGCCCTTAGCACCATGCACTTTTCGAACTATTTGACCATTTCCATTTTCAAAACAATAGCCAGAATGAGCCCAAAGTGGGCCCCAATCTGCTACACTTTGTGCCAAATGCAATAGTTGATGGATGTTGTACGTCATAGCAGCTTTGAAATAATAGTGTTCGGTGTAATCAACAAATTTTGTTAATAACAAAGTATGAGCATGATTGACTTCGTTACGTGTAATACTTTTCTTTAATAAAATATGGAATGCTTCTACTAGAAGTGACCAATGCTTTATCCATATTTCTAAATGTGGAAAACATAGTAAAATCGGTAAACTATAGTAAAGAATCCAATTCTCCCACTCTCTTGCTTTCCAATATTTTCTATCTCGTATGGAACGAGATAAACGAACAATTTGATTGGGAGCTTTTATTGTTAATAACAAGTTGTCAATTTTATTAATATCATTATTGGATAAAGAATATGGCAAGTTGTTTGATTCGATCCAATACCCCACAAATTGTTCCGTAATTATTCCCAAACAAAGACAATGCATTATCTGGTACAAAACCAGATATAATGTTAAAACCTTGCAAATTAATTAAACATGAAGGATTTTTTACACCATAAACGGGTTTTCGGGATGTAAGACTCAGTCGCATGTGCTCGATTGTTTCATTTTCAGTTCTTTTTAGGCGGTACTTCATTCATTAAAGTATATTTTACACTTCCACCTCTCTTGTAAACAACATAATATCCTGGATGTAAGCACCAACTGCATCCGAAATAGCCATTATACTGAACTATACCCTGCATCGGTGCACGAGCAACAGAGTCTACGCAGCAACATAAGGTGAATACTTTAATAATACGTACTTCATTTGCAATAGTACATCGTACACCATTATTTGACAATTTGTTCATGTGAACAACGTACGGTTTTAAAAAAATATTCATATTTGGTTTATCTTTACCAAACCATATGCCGCACACTATAGGTCTAGAAGTTCTTACATCCAAAGGCAATTCATTTATAATCATTTGAATCGGCCAAATAGAAAATCTAGAACTTTCGAAAATTGGGGATCCATCACTGTTCATTGTAGTTGTAGCAAAATTAAGTTTATCATGTATTGACAATGAGTCAACAAATTCTTTGTATAATATTCCATCTGTAATGTCATCGAATTTTTCATTATTTCGCACTTTTTCGCGCACTACATAATCATAATATTTTTGATTATCTTGAATTAAATTTGCAATTTCGTTATTTACATTAATAATAGCAAAAAAGTCATTATATGTTGTATCTTTCAATGCAATTACAGTATCGCATGTTTGACATTCAACGCGATGATCTTTGCGATCAAACATTGCTACATATTTTTTGCAATTTGGACAAACTGCATGATATTCTATGACTGTTTCTGGATTGAACATTTGATCAACAAGATAGCGCGTACTAGGTAATAAAGAAAAATTAAAAAAACAATTTAACATTTTAAAAAGATCAGCTAATGCACTTTGTGATAAACAATACGTAAGCCCATACTTCAAAACTGCAAGTAAAATTTCAGCTTTACTTACAACTACTTGAGCATTAATAGTCTCATTATTATCTTCATTTTGCATCATTTCTGTTAATCTACTAAAACCAATATTTTCACTATTGATATCTTCAGAGTTGACTTCTTCGTGAATATCTTCGTTATCGCTATCATCTTCATCGCTACATTGAAATAATTCTTCATGTGCATCGTAATACCATGAATCCTGTGGATATAAATGATGTTCATTATAGAGTTTTAAAAAATGATTTATAAAAATACTTGTAATTTTTAAAATTTTTGAGAGAGAAAATACAGAATTAGAATAATATCTTATACATATTAATAAATTAACTTTACTTTTCTTAAAGATCAGACGGATATAAAAAAATAAAAAAGAAATTGATGTGTTATTGATGTAAATTACATACATATTGTGAATTATATGAAATTAAAAAATATAATCTTACACGAAAATTTTCATTCTCAGAATCTGATAAGCCATACAGTTCATTCGTGTCATTTATTGAAATCTGAGATACATCTACCATCTGCAAAAAATAAATTTTATATTTTTAAAAATGTACTAAATTAATCCTTAACACTTAGAGGTACAAAGTTTTTAATGCATAGTCTTGTATCAATGAATAAAAAACTTATAATTTAAAAAAACCTATAAAATATTATATTTAGAATAATAAGAATTTTGTTTAATGTCTTTTATACACAAAAGTGAAGCTAATTAAATTGAATAAAACTTTTCTGAAAAATCTTTTTTATGCATATCAAGTATTTATAAAGATTCAAAATAAAAAAGTATAGAAATACAATGTGTGAAATACAAATTGTAGAAATACAATTAAATATTGATGTCTGCCTCTGCATACTACTTAAAAAATGCAAATATCTGTTAATAAATGAATGCTAAGTGCGTTTTTTATAAGAATTTATAATTTTGTAGGCTGAGTTCCACTTGGTGATCGCAACGCTCGTGAACATTATCTATCTTTCTTTAACTTTCGATGAAAAACAAAGATAAAATGATTCCACAAGCGTTGCGATCGCCAAGTGGAACGTACCTTTAGTATAAAGTATTGTACACTAACTTGCTCTAATGCTGACAATGATTGTTGATCGTTATTTTGCTCAATAAATGGATCTTCATGTGTTGATAAAGATTCATGATAATTATGTTGTACGAGTTCCATGTGCTGGTCTTGTACTAAATGCAATGATAAGTCAGAACTAATTGTAAGTTGCTCATTGTTTCTAATATTTGCTAACAATGCTTCATTGGAGAATGATAGGCAAATACTATTATGTTGACTTGTGTTATCAGAATCTGTATTGTCGCTATCACTGGATGATTGACGATTACAGTATTCCTAAATGAAAGCAATAAAATAATATAATTATGATGCAAAATGTTTTTATATTCTACACTACAAGAATAGCCATTTAAATATTTTTAGAAATCTGTATAATACTTACTCGCCATTGAGCATCTTCGACACTGTTATCACTGCTTTCATCACTTGATTCACATTCTATATTTCTCCTGTATTGACTCGTTCTTGGCACTTTTAGAAATTTTTTTTCGAGGTAATTATGATACCTCCGCATTATATGTTATTAATATTTATATAATTATAATAAGAAGAGAAGAAGAGAGAGAACAAACAAAATACACATGAACGGTCATGAACGAGAATGACGACTTTTTGTCGTTAAAACGGGAAACACAATGCAAGAGAATAGCGATAGCGACAGAAATAGCACAGACTATAAGGCGATAGACACAGAATTCTCGACGAAAATTTCATCGCTATTACCTGTTCCGTATTTCTATTCGCATTGCATCGATATATGCATTCACAAATGTGGATTTTTTTGTTCTTATTGTTATGTTTATAGATTAATTTTATTGCTATCGCTATTCTCTTGCATTTTGTAAAACCCGTATCAGACGACGTATTAAAGATTGAGATTAAAGATTGAAGATTGAAATTTGACGTATCAGAATAAAGAACTTTTAGTTTCTTTTGTTTCAATTGGTCAAATTTCAATCTTTAATCTTCAATCTTCAATACGTTGTCTGATACGCGCTTAAGGGTCTTAAAGGTTATAACGCGCAAATTCCGTGTAACAATGAACATAGACATAACTGATGTAGAGTCTGTGATCGAGTCCTGAGAATCAACCATTGACGGCATTTCAGCAATTCGCAACACGTTTGTTTCTGAGATCACTGTTTCCTACCGAAAAATTCTCGTTCAACAGTAACGAGTCTTATCAGAGACAGTGAACGATAAATAATGAACAAAATCAATCGTGTTTTTTTTATTGGATTGCAGAAGCACACATGAGGTAAGTAATAAACATTTTTTATAAAATTTTTGTTCTCAGTCTACTTGAATAGTGAGAAGAGTGATTCATTTGATTTAGCAAAATGTGTTGCTAAAAAAATAATTATAGAGCAAATTAAAATATAAATTCTTTTTTTTGTATTTTTTTTAGATTACATAACCATTAAAATGATGTTCTCAAAATAGTTCAGACAGCACCCATATCCAAAATACACTCAAAGAAAATATCCAGAAGATATCCTATCATCCCAAAAACATTTTCTAGACGTTTTTTCGGTATGCTGTGCGATTTCATGAGAGATGTTATCATTTATCTCTATTCAAAATAGTTTATGATTATTTTTTATATACATTGTAAGAAACATTTAATTTTGTTTTTATTTATGATTTAAAAATGAATTCAATATTAATCATAATATAAATATGTAATACTATATCATTTGAATCATTTTCTTATGATAGTTAAAAATGTTTTTCAAGTTTTGAAAATGTAATTAAAAAATATTTTTTATAGGGTATTATGGATTCACAAATTAAATTTGCTAGTGTACGTTATTTCAATGATGAGAGCAAAAAAATCCACATTATTTCTATTGACAAAATAAAAGATTTTACAGTTCTGGATAAGTATGAAGATCCATATTTTGTAAAAAGACTGAATACTATAACCAATGAAGAAAGTTTGATCGCAGCTCAAATTATGGAAGTAGGAAGTATGTACAAAATTTATTCTTATAATAACTTTTAATTTTAAGTGAAAAGTTAATACTTTTCTTTTTTTCTTCAAATCTTTTGCGGTATTCTTTGTTTTCTTTTAAAACTTTTTTCTACAAACTGATTTTTTTCATTTTTTTTAAATTTTGTTTGTTATACTCCATTCTAGCTTGGTATTATGTATGTGTTATGTAAAAAGATTCTGTAATTTATTTTTTTGTAGCTTTGATATTACTTTCTCTTATAACAATAATTGTATTATTCATTCTAATCTTTTACTGAATACATCTAATAAGTATTTCTTCTTTTCAGCAAATAATGTGATTTTATTACGTTTTTACTAATGTGTAATTCTTTGCAGCTAATGAAGAGGACTTGAAACATAACAAACAACGTTATGTCTTTAAAAAAATGCGCTACAGTGATGCCGTACAAAAAATATTAGATAAAAAAGAAATATTAGAAAAAGAAAATCCAGAGCCTAACGAAACTCAAAAAGAAACGGTAATATTTCAATCACGTATTGTTATAAATTTTTACAAACATTTAATTGTTTATTTTAATTATAACTATTATTTTAATTATAGCTAGTATACTATTATTTTTATTTTATTTATATAATGTACATATTTTATGATGTTCAAAATTCTTAAAAATTATGAATTTTTAAGGAGTTTGATAATGAAAGAACATCGAAAGAAGGTGATGAAAATATAATCAAAGAGAAGTTGAAAGCTTCAAATCGTGACGATATAATATTTGAAAGGAACCGTGAAAAACTTTTTGATATTCCAATTGCTCTAGAAAAGAAAATTCAGTCTTTACAAGATGAAAACAAAAAATTACAATTAGAAAACAATAATTTGAAAAATGATATATTTTTTTTGAAAGAGAAACTTCATTCATTGAAAACAAAAAAACAATTATTTCCTGAAGGTAAAAAACATTAATTTTGAAAAAAAATTGTTTTTTTATTTACATAATTTTTATCAATGTTTGGCAATGTAATTATACAGAAATAAAGCGTCCGGCATCACCCAGCATAACCAGTACTCCAAAGAAGATGAGAAGTGAAACAGTTAATGTTCCCTTACAAGATGCTGTTTTCAGTGAACCTAGTACTTCTCAACTAAGGAGTGAGCAATCTTTATTGCAAGATGACTTTTGTATTAAAGTTTTAGCAAAAAACAATAAAACAACTCAAAAAGCAAAGAGTAATAAAAAAAAAACAAAGAAAGAAAGCAAAAAAAATAAAAAGTCAAAGAAAGATAAAAGAAAAAAATAAGAATAAAGGAAGTGACCTGGATTACGATTCTGATCAATATATTGGATTAACAGATAAAGAGAATATGACTACTTGGAACGACGAAGTAAGCGGAACAACTGTAAGTTTAGATGTAAAAAATGTTGTTTAAATTAAATTAAATTTAAGAGCTCCACAGGATGCGGAAACATTTGCCGCGCAGCAAAAAGCATCGTAATAGCCAATCAATTTACAACTCTTCCATAAGAGTGATCTTGATTCCAGCGTCGTTTTTTGTCGCACGGCAAGTGGTTCCGCGTCCTGTGAGCAGGAACTCTAAAGGCCGTATTAGATTACGCATTGAAAATTTAGATTAAAGATTGAAGATTGGGAATTTGATCAATCGGGAAGAAGCAAACAAATATTGCTTCTTCTTGATTAGTCCCAATCTTCAATCTTTAATCTTAATCTTCAATCCGCAATCTGATACGGGCTAAAGGCATTTTTAATGTATTCGCGAGAATGTAGCGATGTGTGCTTTCCGCACTTATAAACTCAATATTTTTATCTTGTCACGCACATCCTCGTAACGTATTTTTTGTTTTACTACGTAACTAGTTTTTGTTTTACGTTTTTGTACGTCGTTTTGATAAAAACAATAATTCTTTTGGAACTTATTTTTTTATTTTGGGAACTTAAAATTTAAGAAATATATAATGTGTGTTATTAATTAATAATATTATTAAAGAAGATTAATTAAAATTTAAGTATTTAAGAAACATACAACTTAAATATAAGTTGAAAATTATTAAAATTATTTTAAATCTGTATTTATAAGTTAATTCAATAACGATAATTATTAGAATAATTTCTAAAACAATAACAAAAATTTTAATTCCTTTTTTTTAGATTAAAATGATGCACTTGAGGTACGGTATCTCAATACCGTATATAACATGGAAAGAAATAAAGAAGTTGAAAAGACCTTCTTTATTTGTTAGACAATTGAGCCGAGCACTTTGGGGAGTGCACAAATTGATGAATAGAGCTGTGTTGTTGGAAAGAAGTAAAAATAGATTGCCCAACCGATCCCCAAGAAAGCCACTAACACCGGTAAAAAAAGCTGTTTTAAAAAGTATGTATAACAGAAAAAATAATCACTTTGTAAAGAATTAGTTATTATTGGATTATTTTATTAATATCACTATTAAAGCTAAATCATTATAATACAGGTCAAAAAAACGTCTAATAGACATCTAATAGACATTTATTTGGCTTAATAGTGCTATTAATAACATTATCCAATAATAAAGTTAGGATTTCACACACTCGCATTTTTAATGTACTCCGTCAAAATGAGCGTAATATAAAAACTTATTTCTTCTAGAATGCTATTCAGCTTTTATCGAAATGCACCACAAGAAAGAAAAAAAACAACTGATAAATAAATGGAGACGTTACTTGAGCATCTACATAAATTTTCTTATTGAAACAGAAATAAAAGGTAAATATTATTTTAACAACGTCAAGACAAATAATTTTTATCTGTTAAAAGGTAATCTTTTTTTGTTTTTCTTTAATGAAAAATTTGTAAAGGCAATTAATATAATGAAATTAACCCTTAAAGCATAGTAGTTTTTTCTAATAATAAGTAATAGATTTTTTTCTTTACTTTGTTCACTTAAAAAAAGTAATAAAATTGTGTTTACATGTAAAATATAGGACATTGAATTAAATAAAAAATTTTTTATATTTTAAACATTTTTTAGCATAGATGATTATAACAAATAAATAAACATTCTAGATTTTAGAGGAGAATCTTAGATCAAAACACCTTTCAGCAAATAAACACCAAACAATCAGAAAACAATATACTTCAAAAGTACTTAGTATTTAAAAAATAAAAAAATGTCTTAATAATAACAATGTTAAAAATGTTTTGCAGAAGAAAAACAAAGAAAAAGTATTTGCACATCATCCAACTCATCAGCGTCATCAAGTTCTTCACACAATAGCAATGATTCAAGTTCCAATGAATCATCATCAGATGATGACTAAAATAAGCTTATAATGATATATTAATCACGTTTTTATTTATAACATGTTATAAACAAATGGCGATAATTTAAGTGATACATTACATGTTATTTTTGAGACTTTCGTTATATAATAAAATGTTTCTAAACTCTTTGTGATGAAATTACATGATTTCGTTATGCGATTTAACTGGTCAAAAAAATCGAAAATAACATGTAATTAATTATGTGATTCAACATACAATTTAACGAAAATTGTTTACCAAAGAATGTACGCAATTCTGACTTAAACGCTAGTCTGAATTTTTTATATATGTTTTTTTGGTTTCACAATTGTTTTTAATATTTTTATGTGCAAAATGTTTTATTATAAAAGAAATGTTTTTATATAATTAAGATTTTGAACTAGTCAATAAGTAATTCATACTTTCATAATGTAATTTTATTACTACATTTATCGAGACTACATAATGCGTTTTCAAATGTAAGTAGTTTTATTTCTTATCTGGACAAAAAAAACGCAAAACAAACATGTAAATTATCGCATGCAAGATACTTTGGACCACATTATAAAACTAGTTTAATGTGGAAAGAAGAACTTGAATTATCAGATGAAAGTCGAACATATCGTAAAATGGTAAAAGAACGATGTTTGTACACATCATCAAGAAGAAATATGATTCGATCAGATAATTCGTATGCTGTAACAACAAAAGGAGATTTTATTCGCATTATAGAATTTATTATCGATATTCCAACAAGGAAAGAGTACACTATCTGTCATTTAGTGATTAAAGAAGATATTTTTAATAACAATTCTTTACCATTGAAAAAAGTTGTAAATATTTCTGATAATTTAATAATAAAAGACACTAACAGCATTGAAAGAGTTTGCGTTTTTATGAATATAGATAACATGATGTATATATGTCCAGTGCCGAATCTGTATTTTTATTAATCGTTTTTTACGTATAAATGAGAATTATGATGTTATAAACAAATGGCGATAATTTAAGTAACAGATTACATGTTTGGAGGCCTTTTTGTTATTTAATAAAATGTTTCTAAATTCTTCGTGATAAAATTACATGATTTCGTTATGCGATTTAACTGATGAAAACTGATGAAAACTCTTGAAAATAACGTTATTAATTATGCAATTAAACAATTTAACGGGTATTTTCAATAGAGAATACACGCAATTCTGGCTTAAACGCCTGAATTTTTTGTATGTTTTTAGTTTTTATATGCAAAATGTTTTATTAAAAAAAAATGTTTTCATATAATTAAGATATCACAATGTAATTTTATTGCTACATTTATCGAGACTACATAATGTAATTCCATTACTACATGCAAAATTAATAAACATATCTAAATCAAAATTGTATATTTTTTCGTTTTTCTATTTCTATCATTCAGCTCTTTAAAATATGATTGCTATAAAATCACATGATTTTCTAACATTACGTGATTTTTCAAACCATGTAATTTTCAAAAATCATGTACTGATTTGGAACATTTCATTACGTGATTTACTTAGTCATTAATTACGTGATTTTGTTATGTAATTTTATCACTTGATTTTATCACGTGATTTTTTTCAGTAGGGAATCGAGTTTGACCGAAAAATTAGACCTGTATCGTGCCATTTAAATTATAAAGCAACAGATTATAGATTTATTTTATTATTCGGCGGGCCAATTCTATTTAAAGATATTCTCGATAAAAATATGTACAAGCATTTTCTTCTTTTACATGTAGCATGTCGAATGTTATGTTCAAAAAATGCTTTAAACTATGTCGATTACGCCAGAAATCTGTTGCAAAAGTTCATTTTAATATCAAAAGAACTGTATGGTCCAGAATTTGTGGTAATGAACGTACACAGCCTTCAACATATACCAGACGACGTACAGAATATGCAATGTAACTTAAATTACATAACTGCGTTTCCGTTTGAAACTTTTTTAGGAAAAATGAAAAACACATTACGTTCACCACACAATGTTGCTCCTCAATTAGCTCGAAGAATGCACGAAAAAAAATTATGTCTTAATGAAAAACCGTCTCTTCCTTTAATAGAAATTCTACAACAGACTAATGGAGAAATAAAAAAATTAAAATATAAACAAATAACCATTACAACAAAATCACCCGACAATACTGTTATTTTAAACAATAAAAATATTTGTCGTATAAAAAAAATATATGTCACAGATGGTATTTTTAAAGCAAACGTCGACATTATGAAAGTAAAGGATTTCGTGTACACATATCCGTGTAATTCTGCAAATGTAGATATTTATGAATTAAATCCTAAACCAGCATCAACAGACAAATCAATTTTAATTAATACAATTTCAACAAAATTAATGATTTTAAAACCAAATAAAGAAAATACAAAAGTCTTTGCTTTGGGACTTTTGCATTAATATAAAAGCGAATATTTAAGTTTACAATTGGCTTAGTGTGATGTGGTGCGGTGATAAGTGCGGTGATAAGTGCAGTGTGCAAAACATGAAAATATGGCTTCAAATAGAAAGGTTTATAACCAATGTAGTGTGGTTGGCAGTGATAGTCGTGTAGAAGCTTGCAATTTCCAAACTTTTGCACTCTAAACCACTACACAAAGCAAATGCTTTGTGTATACCGCAGGCTAACGTCTGCAGAATTCGAACTGAAGAAAATAGTGTCTATCTAATGTCAAAATAGACGGTGTCAATATTCATGTGTGAATGTCGACAATGTTGTCATAGAAACGCTACCAAGGCTCGAGAAACAAAAAACATTGCAGAAAACACGAGCACGAACAAGATGGCAGGACTACTGAACGAAAAGTATTTACAAGATTGAACATCGCTATTGATAAAAATCGAATTTTCACAGTAAGTGATATTGTAACATAGCCAGTGACATAATTTTTCTACAGGTTGCTGGGTATATTTAAATTTGTTTATCTTATATTTATAGATGTCTGACACTAGTGATAGTGACGACGAAAGTCGTCCATACGTGATCGTCCAATTCGTGACAAGAGGAAGAAAAGGGTCCACAAAACAACTGGACATTGTGCCAAGAAATTGGCTCGACTGGAACGCGAAGACAAAGAAAATAAAATGTAAATTTCTTCCGCCACCATACACTGAGAGAGATTCCGAACTGTTACATAACATTGTAAAGAATTTAGACACTGCACCAACATCATGGCCGGAGTACACCGTAGAAATTAAAGCACATGGAAGTATGAATTTATGTAATTTTACTATTAATTATATAAGAAGTTAATACTGTGAAATATTACCAAATTTTTTATTATTGTTATTATTGTAATAAACTTATTACAGAAACGTATGCCGATGCTCTGCTTAGATTACAATTATTAAATGACAAGGAATTTGCTTTTACAAGTAATTCAAATGAAGATCAAAATGAAAAATCAAAGAAGGTAGAAAATTCAATTCGCAAAAAAAAACTTCAAAAAAATGAAGAACGGATAAAAGAACTATTCAATTCTGTCACGACAGTGGAAGAATTTCTTCACGAGGATCGTCTTCCAAACGAATGTATTTGTAAAATGTGTATTTAAAGCATAATTAATAGGATGAGATGTATTAATAATCTATTTTTATATTCAATAATAATTTATAATTATTAATTATTTTTAACATTTTCAGCTTTTAAAATATTGAAAAAGACTGGCGAAAAATCATATGCAGGAAAAATTGGTTCTTCCAAATTATCTAGCTCATCTAAATGTACTTTGTGATTGTCTAAGTTTAATATTTAATGTATCTATTTAGATTTTTACCGCATATAATTACATTTTCTTATTTTTTTAGGTGAAAGTTTATCAAAAAGATTTAAGAAAAAGAATAAATGCACGGACAAATCTGCAATATGTGATACCTTATTCGAAGGTAACTTTATTTGAATGCATATGTTTCATATAATTCAATTATGTATCTTACTTTTTTATTATTGCCACTACATTTACATCAATTGCCCTACATAACTATATATTATTATATTTTTATACATTACAATCTACAACGCCTGCAACATAATTGAAAATTTTTTATAATTTTATACAACATAATTTAACATTTATTTTGGTATAAAAATCATTTGATGTTGATGAATATAGTAATTCTTCCTGCTCAGTCTATTTGTTTAAGAATAATATTTTAAAATTGATTATATTGCATAATTAGTTAATTAATATATTTAATTTTCTTTACTATACGTATTATTTTAATTGTTGTAATATACAGATGAGAAATCTAATGAAGTTTGTAAAAAATGCTAGTAATTCTCAAATTAATTCACTTGAACAAACATCATTTTTCTGTGTTTACATTCGTAATTAAATACTTTGCATCATTTATTTTAATTTTACACATTATTATTTTTATAATTATTTTCCAGATGAGTGTATGTCACAGCAAACCAACGACAAAAATTACACTGCAATGAAAAATGATTCTTATGAAGAATCTAGTAAAGATAAACATGACAAAGGTAATTTATAAAATTTCTTATTTATATTCGTTTACATTCAGATTAGATTTGTTCACAACATTAAATGTTGATATTCTTAATTATCCTGAATTACAGAAGTAAATGGCAAATGAGAAATCGTATAATTATAAATAATAAAATACGTTTCAATGATTTTATAATGATGAAATGTTTCTTTATAGAATACATTATTTACGAATTCTTTAATTTTATGGTGTATTTTTTTCAGATGAAAAATTCTATGACTTGGACTTGTTTTCAAATAATTTAGGTATGGTATTTTTAGATAAACTTATACTATATATTTCTTGACTAATTTTTACTAGAAGTTTGTATATTTTTCAGATCAACAGTGCCAGGAGGAAAATGTCTTACTGTTTGAAAATGAAATACCCGTCATATCAACTATTCCGAATATTTTAACGAACCAGCTAAACGAGGGTTCCGCTGATGTTATACAACAGTTGAAATCTGCGATTGAAATAAATGATACAAGTTAGTTGAAATTATAAACGCAATCGAAATTTTCCACACACACATATATATATATATATATATAATTTTTCATGTATATATGTTTCGAAATTTTTTAAAATAAATTTTTATTTACAGAAATAAATTTGCTACTTTCAAAAGTAGAAAATATCGCATTTGATATAAAAAAAATAAAAAGTGTTCTGATTAATCAAACGGCTGCTTGTAATAAAAAAACAAATCAGGAAAAAAAACATTTTCTTGTTCAGAATAATATTGATTTTCCTTTATTGACAGAAAAAGATTTTGATGAATTTAACACAAAATTAAAAATGGAAAATTTTCGTTCTGAATTTGTAAGTGCTTCTGGTATAAGTATAATAAATCTGGTATAAGTATAATTAAAATGTGTGTAGTATGTGTGCGTGTGTGTGTGTGTGTGTGTATGTAAAATATAATAACAGTTCTTTGATAGTGTTTTGCATAGTCTAACAATTTCTATGTTTATATTTTCAGTGTGCTTATTTACGTCAGTACATCGATGTAGATCAAACATTATCGAAAAACATTAGCAACAAATTAAAAATAATTATGTCAAGAGAGATTGCATTAAAATACACGGCAATTAAAGAGATAAACGGGAAAAAAGTTTTCAAAAGAACTCGTCTGTATCAGTGTATTGAAGGTAAAATAACTATATTATTTAATTATTATCAGTAAGTAACTGAACTCATACCGTGTATGTGCATAATTTATTATTTCTATTTACAATTATTTCAGACATATATATCGGATTAAATATAAAGGGAGAATATATTAAAGAATCCCACATTTTGAAGACAATCAGCAATACTTTGTCGAATGCAAAAGACTGGGAGTGGACACCGAAAGGATTCTAACTAAAAACCAAACTCTAAACGCCTAACAACTGTCTTTTCAAGTTGTTAATTTTTTTAAATTATTCTTAAATTATTCCTTAATTGTATTTCTCATTTTATCATTCATATAGAATAAAAAGTTCACACAATAGTTGAAACAATTTTGTTCAATGTTTTAACATATTAATACTTTCATATAACTTCCATATTTAAATGTCCAGATTAGCAGTGCTTAAAAAATTTATGTTAATATAATTTTGGATATAAAACATTGAGTTTCTATTGAATATCATTTTCTGTGAACATTTAGATCTTTTCCGAACATTGCAACGTCAAATTCTATACGGACATGTGTATGTAAAAATATTAAGAGAGAATTATCGAAAATTAAATATTTTATATTTTGTTATATATATTTTTAATGAAAAATATTAAATTTTATTTTTAACATCTGGATGTCGATTATAAAAATAAGAACTGCGTGAGAACTAGCTATCGCCACATCATGGCTAGATAGTACAACATCAGAACTACCGTGCGCCACACCACGGCTAGATAGCACTACACTAGAGCTAGCTAACGCCTGACTAGTCGATTAAGTCGGGTATTAGACTGGAAGAATGTGATGATTTTGTGTCTGGCGCTAGTCTGCATGCCATACTAGCTCCTTATCAGGCAGTGGGGCAAGTAAGTTAGCGCCAGCCTAGCACCATGGTGATTTTTCTACCAGGGTAGTGTATTTTACAATTAATAATATAAGTCATTAATATATTCAATATTCTAATAAATATTTGTATATACCTGTTTCTGTCCCAATTCCAAAGCGATACAACGTGTAAATTGATCCAAAGCTGATTTACTCATGCAATAAGCTAGGATACCTAGAAAAAATCGCAATCCGGTTACACTAGAAACGTTGACGATATTGCCCTTTGTTTTGATTAGATGCGGCACTGCCAGTATAGTCAGATGATATACCGAATGAACATTTACATTAAAGATTCTGAAAATACATATTTTATCTATTAGCGTTTTCGATTATACAGGATTTGAACGACCCAGGGTTGGTTAATGACGTCATTGCAACCTCTCCACCAATGAAAGACTTGCATTTATAGTAAAATAGTGATTGATCAACCCTGGGTCGTTCAAATCCTGTATAATCGAAAACGCTATATGACGCATTCTCAAAAATAAATGTTTTAGTTTTAACATATCTGTGCATATATTAAAATATCATTACATACCCGTCGTATTGTTCTACGCTTGTAGATTTTATAGTGCAATTCTACAATTCCAGCGTTATTAATTAAAATATCTAATCTGCCATAATGCTTGATCGTTGAGTCAATGATATTTTGTACATCTTTCTCATTAGTTAATTCTCTCGCCACAATGTACGGTTTGCACTGTCCACATTGTTCGGCTACTTTGTTTAAATTATCCTTATTACGTCCAGTTATCGACAATGATGCACCAAGCTAAGCCAGGTGGATAGCAGTCGCAGCTTCAATTCCTGAGCTAGCTCCCGTTATTAGAACAACTTTTCCCGTAAAAGGCATCTGAAACAGATAATATTCATACAATAAGTACTTTACAAAATTCAGTCATGCATTATGTTGCAATAATTGTAATTAGATGAAAATAGGATTATTAAAGCAATTAGTTCTTATTTGGTATACTAATTAAAACTTATTTATGAATCATTGATAGCTAAGCATTACATGACTTGCGTTTACTGTGTTTAAAGTAGATTAAGGAGTATTTACCAACTTTAAAATTTTACTATTTTTGTTTATGCAGAATTTATATATGTAAATTTAACAAATATAATATATATGTACTTACTGTAAGTTTAACAGATATATAAATATGTATATACTTACTGTATTGGCACGACAGTATATCCTTGATAGCAACAGATTTAATAGAATTAGAAGCGAATTCGAATAAAGAATATTATGTATTTTTATTTGTAATACGTAACACACGAATTTATTCTTTAAACCAAATCGTAAATTATATGGTATCAGCACCTCTGGTGAAAAATCATCTCATAATTTCCTAGAAAATTTTAAGAATTTTTTATAATTTTATTTTATGAAAAATTCTGAGAAAAAATTTCTTATTTATTCATATTTTTAAAACATTTTTTAGAAAATTATAAGAAATCTCAGAATAAGAAATCTCAGAATATTTTCCATTTATACGTATGAGAAATTTTTATCAAATTCGTTTTGAATAAAAATATAAATTATCTCCGTATTATTCAGAATATTTATATGAAGAATTTCAGAAAATATTGTATTTTTTTCATATTTTATTACATTGATTTAAATGAGACGATATTTGTAATAAAAGATAAAAATTTTAATAATTTGAAAATTATATATTTTGAAAGAAGTTTTTATATCCATTTTTTTTTATTTCAAAAATTTCTTGACTACATATATGTAAATTTTCAATTTTGAGTATTTTACTTTTTATTTTGTATCTTTTACCCAATGTTATTTAATTTTTATGTATTCTCTTTAATAAATAAAATATCTTTTTCTATAATTCATCAACATTTTACGCATATAAATAATTAACATGGAAAACTAACTAACTTGAAATGTATGAAATTGTATTATTTCTAAAGGCATGTGTCCACGATGCAAGAAATTGGTCCAAGTTCTTGGTCCGAGAAATGTATAGCCAATTAAATTGAAGTTCTTATGGAAAAACAGCAAGTTGATTGGTTACACATTTCTTGAAGCAATCTAACTATTTTGGGCCAAAAACTCGAACCAATTTCTTGCATCGTGGACACGGGCTTTAATATATACAGATCTGCAAAATATGAGAAATAATGAATTTATTCATATATTTTCATATATTTTCATTTCTTTTCTGAATTTTTCTGAAAAGTGTGCCAATTCATATAAAAAATCTTAAAATTTTCTGAAAAAGTTATAAAATTTTTGTAAAAAATCTGAAAATTTTAATGAAAAATTCTGAGAACATTTTTCACCAGGGACAACAGACAAGTCGTAAACTACTCCACCATTTTCACTCATTAGTATTGTAAAATGTATAGTTTCCTATCTCCCTTGATCAGTACTAGAGTACCTCAAGTGAGAGTACAGACAACAGGGTAACGATCGGTGATTGGTCCGTCAAATTGAGGCAAAAGCGGAAGTAGCATGTCCGTGTGCACCAACTGTGTATACCACTGTTTGAAGAGAAATTGTTTTAATTAAAATAATTCTGTGCTTTATATGAGAATAAAATATAAATAAGAAAAGAGGTGAGTAGTGAAAGATTGCATTGGAATTATATATTTTTTTAATGACATAAAAATATTAATTTCTTGTCATTAATGTTTTAACATAACCTAGTTGTTTGTTAACAATTAAAGCTGTCAAGTTAAACAATGCCTGGCTGTGTAGCTGATTATTGCACAAACTCTGCCAAGAAAGGTTTTAAAATGTGCCGTTTTCCTCGAGATCCAAAAAGAAGAAAAATTTGGGCTGAAAGCACAGGACGACAAGACTGGATTCCGTCTAATAATTCAGTGTTATGCGAGGTTAGTAAGCATTTGTTTTTGTTAAATGTAGATGATTATAAAACGAAAATTATAAAACAACGTATATTATTCCAGGCACACTTTGCTGCAGAAATGTGGATGAAGAATGGAAATGGCAATCGTAAATTGAAAAAAGATGCTATTCCAACTATGTTTTGTAAGCTTCAGACTACACAAAAAGGTATACACACATATAAATAAATAAATATATATTAATATAAATAAATATAAAAAGTATATATAAAATATAGTAATATATATAGTATATATAAATTTTATATTTTGTTTACTGTGAATAGAAAACTACTAAACTATTTTTTAATATTTATAACATTAATATTTAAAAAAATATATATAAAATAATAAAAAATTTAATTTAATTCAATTGTAACAATTATTAAAACAAAAATGACAAAATCTATAATTTGTTTACAAAAGAAAATGTCATCGATACCACCACCAGCGTGCAGACCATCGAGCATACCAATCAAAGCGAAACTGATATAGGTCATAATGAAAACTATATCGCCGATGATACTATTAGCAGCGAAGATACGTTATTCGATGAAGAACTTAGCATAGGAAGGATGGAAACTACCGAAAATTCTGATGAGAAGATACAGAGATTATTAGGACTCCTGGAAAAAAGCGAAAGGTTGCGCAAGGATATGAAAAAAAAGCTACAGCGGACGAAAAGGCAAATGAAGCGATTACGCACAGTACGTAATGGAGGTTCGATTCTAGATGCAATAAAGCCTATTTTAAATGAAACACAGATTAAGTTCTTGACTGGGAATATCAAGAAGGTTCCAAAATGGCCAATTGATATTCTCAAAAGGGCTTACAAATTAAGATTTGCATGCGGCAGATGTGGATATGAAGAAGTTCGTAAAACGATGCCTCTTCCCTCAATAAGAACTTTAACAAGAAAATTAGAGAGTTTGCAATTCAATAGTGGCATAAACGACGATGTTCTCAAATTTCTCGCTATAAAAAAGACTCACTTTCGCAATAATGTAGATTTGCATGTTGGTAAAATATTTAGGTATCTATTAAAAAATAAAATTTATTAAAAAATAGTTAATATCCTATTTTTAATTAAACAATTTTCTTTCATTCTATTTATATCTCCTTCCATTTATACAGTATAAAATCATTGTTATATGTACAATTTCAGTTTTACCCTTCAGAGCATATTTGAAAATGCGCGCGCTCTTTAGACACGTTTCCGGTTTTGCCTCATTTATGTTCTGTTGTCCGTACTCTTACTTGAGGTACTCTAATCAGTACTCGCTTACACTGCCAAAACTTGTATTTTTCATTATTTAAATAAGAATAAATTTACATCTTCTTAAAAAATAGCTACAGGTATTATGTTAAATTAATCAAGAATTCGAAGTAAATATAAACTAAGAGTACATATACATCCTAAACAGAGTCAAATCTGTTGAAAAAAATGTTTTATCATCCCAGGGAGAAACGTAAAGTCGAATAGATGTCTAGTTGACGTCTATTCGACTTTACGATCTAAATTAGATTATAGATCTAAAATAAGTTGATTTTTGCATCTCGGTAGACGTCGAAATGGTTTCTATTAGACACATCTATTAGACGTCTTGTAGATGTCTTATAAATGTTGATTAGACGCCTTATATAAAGCTTATATAAAGCTCGTATCAAACCATGCATTAACAATTAAAATTGAAATTTGACTAAACAGAACAAAGAAATTTTAGTCTTCTGTCCTGATTAATTAAATTCCAATCTTCAATCTTTAATACGTAGTCTGATATGGGCTTAACCCAACGGATTGTTAATATATATTAATGAACTGTCAAAATTATAGCCTCGTGTAATGTAATATCAGATTTATTTATATGTAGTACATAAGTACATTGTTTTATTATAATATGCAATATTGTTTTAAGGATCACTGAAACATATACTGAGAAAAAATACAGCATTGTAGGATGCTTGCGCATTTATATCTTTAATATCATTTGACGCATACACTACAATGCTGTATTTTTTCTTAGTATATGTTTCACTGAGCCTTAAAACAATACTGCATAATATACATTTAACACAGTACATAATTGTAATATATATAATATAATAATATTTATAAGATTTCTAAAGTAGGTACTTATATATTACTACAGTAGAATATATTATACGATACATTTCGACATTATTCAAATTTCTTTGCGAATACATACACAATATTTAATTATATTTATTATAAAATTTGTTAAGTTCAATTTTACTAATACTCTAAGATAAAAAATAACCTAATATTTTCCAGATCTAAAATTTTAATAAGACAAAGTTGACAAAATCTTTAAAAAAGTATAATCTAAAAATTGAGTTTATACATTATTAGAAGTAAAACAAACAAAAGGTTTGTTATTGTTGCGTTGCTATTTTGTACACTTGTATACAATTCGCACTTAAAATGAGAAGAACGTTATATTCAGGCGTTGGAGAGAAAAAAGAACTAAAGAGTGTACAATGCGATGCAACGCGAACTTTTGCAAATGCGAACTAACCTAAAAGCGTAATATTTTACTTTAAAGTACACAAATATATTAAATCACAAGATAAAGCACAATCAATTTTTCCTTGGGAAAAAAATCGTGCACTTACCGGTTTCTCTTCATTATCCATTTTTCACTGTTTTATAGCAGCACACACGAGACACAAGACAGCACAGCACGTGAACACGTGAATAGGTTACGGCATTCGCGCGGCAATACTTGTTGAGCCTGAGCGGTATGAAAGGCAACGTAACCAATCATATAAATGATCGATATTGATTGGTCAATATAGCACCCGCAAAAATCAAAATTACTAAAACAATTTTTCCGTAAAAATATTATATATATATATATATAATATTAATATATAATACATTGCCGGCCAAAAGTTTGGATACACCATTGAAAAACCAGATATTATTGAAACAAAAACTTTTATTAATATAATTTTTGTTTAAATAATCAAATAATAATACAAAAACTATAGATAATTAAAAAAAAAAAAACAAATAAGTTGAATTTAAAGAATTTCTGAGACAAAACTTTTAAACTGTCTTTTCATCAAAAAAACCACCTTTCTTTTTGATGACTGCTTCCACAAGTCGAGGCATCCTTTTTACTAATTTATTTATTGTATCTCGTTCTATGAAAGACCAAGCATTTTGTAATTGTCGCCATAGCTCCCCAGCAGATGATGGACAGGAGATTCTAATTTTTCTGTCAAGCTCTTCCCATAGAAGTTCTATTGGGTTCAGATCGGGCGATTAAGGTGGCCAGACCATATTAACGATAACGCCATCAGCTTCTTTATTCTCTAAATACTTTCGGCAGAGGCGGGAACTGTGCTTAAGATCATTGTCTTGTTGTAAAATGAAGCCACGGCCAATTAGTCTGACACCGGAAGGTATTGCATTTCGAATGAGAATATTTTTATAGTTTTCTTTCCTCATAATACCATCGATTTTTATAAAATCTCCAATGCCATAGCCACAAAAGCAACCCTATACCATTATAGAACCACCCCCATGTTTTACCGTGGGCACAATGCACTGCGGTGTCATTTTTTCAGAGGTGTTTCTTCTTACAAAAATTTGTCTACGAAATCCAAAGATTTCAAACTTGGATTCGTCAGTCTAAAGTACCTGTTTCCACTGCTCTATCGTCCAGTTTCGATGTTGGAGAGTCCATTCAAGTCGTTTCTTCTTATTTATTGGACGGAGCAAAGGTTTTTTCACTGCAACACATCCTTTTAGACCGGCAATTCTTAAACGTCTCTTCACAGTTGTAAGCGATACTGGATTTTTTCAAGTTTTATTGATGTCTGCGCGGATTTCCGGTGCTGTTAAGCGTCTATTTCTCTTGCTAATAACTACTATATGTTGATCTTCCTGTCGGGTGGTTACTTTTGGACGTCCTGTGCGAGAATGGCTACGAAAGGTGCCGGTGTCTTTGAATCTGGCAATAGTTGATTAAATACCTTTTAATGAGACTTTCATTTTTTTGGCGATGATTCGATAAGACATGCCTTCATTATATAAGGCAATAATAGCATCTCGTTTTTCCATAGGTATTTCTTTGTTTTTTCCCATTTTTTTAGATCAGTGCAAAAACACTTTAAAAAACTTTGAACTCTTAGTTGCTAGTGATGTAGACACATTTCAACCGTACAGAATACTGACAAAACCAATTTTAAATGCTCATTGTGACTTACGTAAAACGTAAATAAAGCATTAAAACATTAACTGACCTTGAAGTAAGCATGTATATCTCTTATCGAGCACCGAACTTGCCTACCACTAGTTATACTTTAGCGATATTTTCGATAATTCTTTTCATAAAAATCAGACAAATTGATTTTTTTCATATAAATTAAGATTTAACTAACTAATAAAAAACAAAAAAGTTTATTAGAAAGCGGTGGAATCTTGCTAAATAAAAATGAACGGTGTACAGGCAAGTGTATCCAAACTTTTGGCCGGCAGTGTATAATATTAAAGAACAATTTATAATCGATTATAATTATATATGCTGCTGACAGCCTCGGGTAAAAGAGGACAGACATAATGCTATCTCTTTCTTTTTGCAGGTATAGCTATCGACCATATATGTAGACATCATTATTAATTTTATAATCTCCAAAATCATGACAGACAGAAATTGATTCGCGCAAATACAAAGTAAATATTAATATTAGACCAAAAATACATTTTATGAGATTATTTTTTTAACCACAAAATTTTTGTGTTTTTATCCTGATGAGGCTATATTGCATAAATATATTTACTTATTGTTAGAAGTCTATTAGACATCTATTAGATGTCGAAAGATAATTTGTAATCTAAACAGTGTTTGATAAACAATACATCGCTATTGTGTAAATATAAAGTTTTAATTTTGTATAAGGAAATAAATAACACAAAATTACATGGCATCTAATTTAGATATTTCTAGACATTATTTTAGACTAGATGGCTCCAACATCTAATAGACGTATATCCGATCTTGTGTTTCTCCCTGGGATATAAATAAAGATATATTTACGCAAATCTCTGGTAATTGGTTTCACAGTCCACATTCTCACACAATTAAAAAAATTAGATTTCGGTGTTTAATAGAATGACACCCAGACAGCACGCATGTCCAAAATCGAGACATAAGACGGCTTAAAGACGTCATTAAGACGCCTTTTAGACATGGTATCTAAAAGACGTCTTAATGATGTCTTTAAGATGTCTTATGTCCCGATTTTAGACATGTGTGCTGTCTGGGACAGTTATTTGAAAAGCCGTAACAAGATATTCTTGTCATCTTTGGGAATAAAAAGGTGCAATTATATCCTTATACATCAGAATAACAGATATCTAAAAAATTATAATTTTAAATTTATATATGACTAAAAATAATTTTTGAAACTTTTATATATAAATATATGGTCAAAAACAGTAAAACAAAAACGAAAATAAATTTGCTAACAAGTAGAAAAATATTGACGGTTATTTCAAATAATATTATACAGTACTCACTAAAAGGAAGGTTTGATAACCCGAAAATTCTAAAAAATCTGAAACTTTGCAGAAATATAATACATGTGAACCTAATCAAAAAGCTATTTTTTGTTTTAACTAAAAAATTATTTTAAGGTTGGAAACACTCTTCAAAGAAAATCTAATTTTCCGAAGTGTATTTTCCCCTCTAAAAATAGTTTTCGCCAAAACAAGAAATAGCTTTCTGATTAGATTTATATATTATATTTCTGAAGTTTCAGATTTTTTAGAATTTTTGGATTATCAAACCGTCCTTGTAAGTTATAATTAGAAATGTTTTTAAATCAAATCATAAAATAATGTCTGTACAAACATAGTCAACGTTTAACCCAACATTTGTAGAAACTGATCAATTAATTGAAATAAAACTTACCTTTTTTCAATATCATAAATTAGAAACGACGATGAATGAAGATCATTATAGGTACTAGCAGCAAATTTTGTTTCTATAGGATCAAATGAGATTGATCTCATATGAGACTTGCCCATATGTCGTTTCATGTCGACATTACAAAATATTTCGTTTTCTTTCGTACAACATTCTTTATCGTCTGTATATTTCAGTATCTACGCAAAAACATACTTTTTACATACTACATTAATATAGCATTATTGCAATTTTTCTTGAATCTTACCTTTATAAAATTCTCAGAACCAATTATAATGTGTTGTGATGTTGCGTCTATGTGATCAATTTCTTCATCTACATTATGTATTATTGAATATTTAAGATAACTTCTTCCATCTTTCTCTGATTCAATTCTCCAGTATTTAATAATACCATTTCTGCAAGAATTTTTGTCAAAAATAAAAATAAAAAATAAACATAAAATACAGTTTATAAATAAATAGTCACACATCGCCACTTATAATATAATCATCGCAAAGAGCAATAGATTTAATAAAGGTGTTATTATTTCCCACAATCTTTTCATTCTTTTTAATGGTACCGTTCTTTGCGCGATTATAAGCAAAAAAATAATCTCCACAAAACCAAATCGTATTTTTAGTCATTTGTAGGCATTTATCACTCCTATAATATTCTATACCTATTTTCTCTTGTTCTTCATATATATTACTTTCTTTATAACTTGCAGATATCCAGTTGTAATATGTAATAAATATAGAATTATATGAAGATAATAGTGGTTTATATCTGTAAAGGAAAATAAGACGTGTTTTCCAATATGATCTTATGATATAAAATATGATATAAAATCGTGAATATTCTATATTCTGAAAATATGTAAATATTAAAATATATTTGAAAAAGATATAATTAAATAATTGAAACAAGTTTTGCATAATTAAAAACAAGATAAAAAGCTGTGACTTAACGTTAATATGTGAAAAAGTTTTATCGACAAATATTGTATTAGATTTGAAAAAAGTATGTTTATTAAAAACACTTTTTTATTAATTCTTTTAACTGGACAAATTTAGATTAATTTAAAAGTAATTAATGATGTCATTGCATTGTCTCTGTCAATAAAAATGAAATATAGACTTAGTTTACATCGTCAAAACATTGGTACGCGTATTAAATTTGGTGCCCACTCTGATAGAAATATTGTTCTAAAAATATAACGAAATTTTACTGAAATGTATTTGAAAATTTCTCTCAATTAACTCCATTAATTAATTTCATAAATATTTCAGCAACTTATCATTAAAAAGTAACAGTTTTCAGTTCAATTCAGTAAATTTCATAATGATAATTATTTAAAAACTCTTTTATCATTTTTCAGCAGTATATTTTATCTTTCCTTATACTTCATAGCATTACATTAAATTTTCATACAAAAAATTATGATTTATTTTGAAATATATTCAGTAATTTTTCAAAAACTTTTATTTTACTTTTTATTGATTTCATAGTACTTTCAGCAAAATATTTCCATCAGGACACCAAAGCTTTAGTACGGATGCGTGTACATTGAACGTACTAAAGGAGAAAAAATAATACGAATTTAATTCATGTCGATTGCCTTCTAGCGGTGGTATTTGGAATTGCAATTTGCTTAAGTTTATTCTTGTTTTGTAAGTAGAGTACATTATTTATTTGAATAAAGACGAGAAAATATAAATAATAATAGTACGTAAAAGTGTATGGCCAGGTTTTAAATGTTTCAAAATTTACAATATAGTCGAAAAAGACGCATAATGATTACGATAAGTAATCTTCTCTCGCATTGGGCGCGTTCAGCAGAACAAATCGCTTGGTAGCAATCGAACATGATTGGCTCTTACTTTTAGAACCAACAAATCAACGTTAAGTGTTGACTAGACGACAATTCAGCAGTTGTTCTGCTGAACGCAGCCATTTACTCCTTTTTTACATGACATTTTAATATAATATCGTTTGAGAGAGACCAAAGGTTAATGATAATACCGGTTTTAATTGAAGTTATGCTTAATGCTAAATTCCTTCCAAAATGCGTTTTGTGCGTTTACATCGTCATTTGTATCATTTAATACGCGTATCAGTTTAGTACGATCAGAGAGAAGCCTGAGAGACGCCACGGCCAGGTTTTACGTGATCCGCCCATAGACATAGAAATAAGGAGACAGAGCATAAAATCTTACTTTAGGCGAGGGGAGTGAAGCCAGTTCCGCGGTGCGGGGAATAGCAGTCACGTGATATTTTGGTGCCACATTGGCATTAGTTGTAGCATAAATGCGGCACCAAAGTACCATGTGACCGTAGTCCCCGCTCCCCGAAAGCGGCTTCACCCCCCGCGGCTTACACTCCGTCTCCTTATTCCTATGTCTATGGATCCGCCAAAGCGATACGCCACCTGTGGACCTAAAATGTGGACATTGGAACTACGTAGCCATGTGCACAATTTTTGGTTTCCGTGCTATGTCCACGAAGGATCGATAATACAGAGTAATGTGCACGTGATGTATAATATACATATATAATATACATCAATGTGCACATTACTCTGTATTATCGATCCTTCGTGGACATAGCACGGAACGAAACCAAAAATTGTGCACATGGCTACGTAGTTCCAATGTCCACATTTTAAGTCCACAGGTGGCGTATCGCTTTGGCGGATCACGTAAAACCTGGCCGTGGCGCCTCTCAGGCTTCTCTCTGGTACGATACTCCTACATGATACGCTCGTATCTAATTAATCCGGCGGCGTTTACATCGTATGTACTAAATATTTAGTACGAATTTCGTACAAATATAAGGTTTGTTCTTTTTAGCTGAACTAGTTGCACTAGTTCAGAGCTTATCTTTCTCCTTCCAATGTGGAGGGAAAAAGATAAACTCTGAACTAGCAGCCAGTTCAGCTATAAAGAACAAACCAATAGTACCTGATACGCGTATCAAGTGCACGATGTAAACTAGGCCATTGTAAAAAATCTGTTCGGCAGGCAACGTAATAAAATAAAAATTCTAGAACGGGGCTGATGAAATGTAGCTCGCGAGCCCATCCTTCCGTCAAACACTTCCCCTCCAACGCGACCTGTCGGCCAGCAGAACCGATCTCTCCGGCCGGGAGTCGAGTCTGTCAGGACCGTAGGTATCGCATTGTGCGATATTACGGAGCCCACTGTTCATCGTGAATTGTTGGAAACTTCGATGCTTAACGATACGCTACTTATGGTCCTGACCAACTCGACTCCCGGTCGGAGGGATCGGTTCTGCCCATTAAGCTATATAACATACGCCAATGGCTTAGTTTACACTGATTGTTTAGTACGCGTACCAAGTTCTAAATTTGCTTCTCCGATAGGTATAAATTGTTTAGTGTAAAATCTACGCCAATCAAAGAAGCAGATTTAGTGCTTGGTACGTGTACTAAACAATCGATGTAAACTAAGCCAGTATGTTATATATCTCAATGGTTCTGCCAGCCGACGAGTCGTGTTCGAGAGGAAAGCGATTGACGGATAGATCGGCTCGCGAGCCACATTTCGTTAGCCCTGTTTTAGAATAATGCTCGGAATTAATTGAGTCAGCCGATATCCGTGGTTGACATCTCTTTTTTTCTTCTTACCGTGCCTCAGCCGTCAAGGCCAGCGACGCCAGCATGTTTTTTTTGTGTGGTTTTCTCAGTAGGCCTACTTCACTGAAGACAAAAAATAACGAATTCTTAATTATAAAAATAAAATATGAAGAAGATTATATTTTCTTGGTTTTTTATGGACGGTATTTATAGTCCGTTCTTATTCCAGGATTATCTTAAATACTGTCTTATGATACTAATATGGCTTTCTGATTGGTTCATAGTATCTTAGAACCATACTTAAGCAATGTTAAAGATAAGAATAAACTATGGCCGGTATTCATAGTCCGTTCTTATATAGCGTTTTCGATTATACAGGATTTGAACGACCCAAGATTGGTTAATGACGTCATTGCAACCTCTCCACCAATGAAAGACTTGCATTTATAGTAAAATAGTGATTGATCAACCCTAGATCGTTCAAACCCCGTTTATTCGAAAACGCTAATAGTCAAGATCGTCTTAAGGGACTTATATTCGCTTTCTTCGTGAGACATAATCTGTGTGTCACAAAGATAGCTAATAAAAGTCCGCACTTAAGACAATCTTGAATATAAAGACGGACTGTGGACGGTATTCATAGTTATTTCTTATATTTAAGATCGTCTTAAGTCGTCGTCATCGTTGTCTTAAGATACTAATGTGGCTTTTTGATTGGTTCGTAGCATTTTAAGACAATATTTAAGAGAATCTTAAATATAAGAACGGACTATAAATACCAGCCTATGAATACCGCTCTACAAATATCGCTTTATGTTTAAAAAAAAAGAAAAAAAAAGATCGCGTCTGCAATAATACCTCTAGAACACTAAAGATTCAGGTATTCTCGTTTGCGCCATTTTCTACCATTTCCCCACTCCTTGCCCACTCATTCCTTTGTCACTGAGCTAAGAAGTTTATGATGATTAGGTTATGTCTTCTAAGCTGCTCGAACTTTGAAGGGACTGAGAGATAAAGGAGTGGAGGAATGGGAGAAAAATGGCGCAGACGAGAATACTTACGTTTATAGTGTCTTAGTACCTCATGGTTGACACGGAAATCTATTGAAATATTTTAACATAATAAATTTATAAATAGAAAAATATTTTTAACAAATTTTAATAAATTTTCATCTTTTTCAATAATCAAAAGAGAAAAACCCACTCATAATTGAATAGTATCATTCCTAACACTCGGCGCTGATCCTAGCAGTTGTGGCGCAGGCGATAATGGAGGATTCATACTGCGTCCGATGTCTAGAAAAATATTCTAGCTAGAAGTTTTGTCTAGAAAACAAGCTTTATTATTAGACATCGGACGTCGTACGTCTGACATCGGATACAGTATAAATCTTTCATAAGAAGAAGGAAGGAGATATCAACCACAAAAATCTGCTAAAATGCTCAACTAATTCCGAGCACTGTTCTAGAATAAATTGCAATATAAATAAAGATTAAGCTTTATTTAACTTACCGTTCATACAATTTTTTCCCTTTCTGATTCGTGATACTGACAAACAAATGTTGACTTTTATTATTTAATGTATCGCATGCCACAATATTAAATTGTCTGCATACCATAGTAAGCTGATATAAAGTATATACATCACAGAAATTGAAAATTATTTCTAATATCTCGTTCGGAAAAGTATATGGATCAGACATATTTGTTTTCTTAATTGATCGTTACCACGTGAGAATATAGATATTATAACCGGTTTGTTCACTTCACTGAACGTTATACTTTTTAATTTTTAAAGTGGAATATTTTCAGCTTAATATCTGCTATTCGGCACAAACCCTCTAGATCCTATAGATTACCACGTTAAAATTCCTTAAATAATTCGATTTTTTAACAAACCGATAAACTTCAGCAAGTTCTCACTGCTCTCGCCGGGGAAACTGCCACACACAGAATGGCAACTTATTACCAAAACCCACTAAAATATAAGTACACTGGAAATCTTTGACTATGAAAATATGGATTGTTTGTTACCCCACTTTTTTTTATCTAACCCATGTATTGCAAATTTCCACTAAGCGCGTCACGCGTCGGCGTCATCTGTCGCGTCATAAATTAACCAATCAAAACATCCTATTTTATTCGCGCAGCAAATGATGCAGTAAAATGGAATGTTTTGATTGGTTAAGTCGTGACGCGACGAATGACGCAACGCGTAACGCGCTTAGTGGGAATTTGCCATATGAATTTATATAATACTTCTATATTTCTGATTGAGCTCGAGAGTTAAGCCTTGTGTCCACGATACTAGAACTCGGTCCGAGATCTCGGACTGAGAGAAAGTTACTAGAACTCGGATCATGTACACACTGCATTTGGATGCAAAACTCGAAAAAGAAGCTCAAACGAAAAAATGCGTTGCGTCCCATTTTTCGGTACGAGTTATTGCGAGTTATTAGTTTTTACTAGTTTATTTTACTATCTGTCAAGACAAAATATAAGATACTTATAGTGATATGAGATACTGTGAACAATATAAATAATATTTTAGTAAGTAATTATAGAATTGAAAAAATAAAAGAAATATAATTCTTAAATAAAATTAATTAATAAGATTAATAATTAATAAGATTTACATAAGTAGTTATTATTAGTTTTAATGCAGATTAAATTAGACATTAAAAATATATTATAACCTATATATACATATTATTTTTCAAGAAAAGTATAATAATATATAAAATTGATTTTCAGAAAAAACTTCTTTTATAATAAAAAATGGATAATAAAAAAAATGTTAAAATTTTATTAATGTTATATCATCAACATTCTTGTTTATATGTTACAAAAAGTGTTGATTATCATAATCGTATGAAACAAGATCAAGCTTTACAGATAATCTGTAATCAGTACAAAGAATTAACAGGACAACCACTAACAACTAAAATTGCAAAAAAAAAATTAATAATTTAAGATCACAATATCTGGACCATCTAAACAAGATAATACAAGACAAACTATTTATCTGTTCTGTATTATCCTGTGTAGAGCAGACCCAGAGCAGCCCCAGTGTAGCTAAAACGAACAAGCCCAATATTTTTTTGCCCAAAAAAATAATATTTTCTATTTATTATTAATATTCGCATATATTAAACTAACAATTTTAGAAATAATACAGATCTGCTATTGTTAATAGAAAAATGAAGTTATTTTACAATGTTGCAACAAAGTGCTAATTTAACATATGCGAATATTTTTAATAAAGATAAAATAATTTTTTTTAGCCAAAAACATTATCTAATAATTTACTTAAAATAAATATCGAAAAAGGAAAAAAAGTTACAAAATCACAGTTTTCAAACACGAGATTTTTAATATTCTTGCCATTCGCCTTACTCGTTTAGCCATGCTTGTTATTTTACATTTATCAACATAAAAGATTACACGCCTGCAAAGCTTTTAATTATTTATTTTAAACTACTGCATATTAGCAAGAGTTACTGCAGTAACTACATATACATGTACTGTGGAGATTAGTGGAGGAACACAGTAGCATATTAAAACTGCAGTCAAATAGATGTAGATTGGTAATTTTATTAATACTATTAATAAGTAGTGGTTTTCCGCACCACCTTTGAGGTTCCACTTATGGCGCGTTCGATTTTTTTTTAAGTGGATCGTCGCCTGAAGCCCTATTGTACCACTTTTTTTTACACCTGTTATTTACAGGTTAAAATAATTTACAGTAGTTGACACTGTATTTTTGTATCTATATACTTACTGTACTTTGTATACTAACTGTACTTGTACTTTTGCGCGTTGCGCGTATATTGGCGAGTTGGGAAAATTACTTACTTTATAATTTTTTATAAATACAAAATATATTTTGTATTTATTATGCCTGCAATGCTATCAAGAGTAATGAGAAATACAAGGTGTCTCATTTTAAACAATCCACTCAAATATCTCAGAAACACCGAGTTAAATAATAAAATTTTTTAAATAAAAGTTGTAGGATTTGGAGAGGGAAAAAATATAGGGATATTTGTTTGACCTTGGATGGAAGCGCTTCTGAGATTTGAAGGTCATTTTTATTTTTTTAAATGGAACCACTTTAATTTTTTTATATAAATCGATTTCTCATAATATTTGTCGTAAAAAGTTATAAAACTAGGATGGCCAAAAATTGAATGGTTTACAAGATATTTTATACTTTAATTTGACATAATTTTACATAAACTATAAAATATCTCGTTAAATATTCATTTTTCAATTATCTTACATCAACACTTTTATGCACAAAATAATGAGAGGAATCAATTGGTATAAAAAAAACACATAGTTGTCTTTAAGAAAAAAGTATATATATTTAAGAAGAAAGTATATTATATCATATCTGCTAAATATAGCGTACGTAGGCGATTTATTAACCTAACTTGTCACATTGCTTTGCTTCACTCTAGCTCAAGATCTATAGAGAGAAGGTTACCTCAGGCAAACCGGTTGTGGGCGAGGGACGATGAAGTAAGGGGGGGAGCTAGAACAGCTTGTAGGCGAGGGGCGACGAAGTAAGGGGGGAGTTAGAAACAGCTTGTCGGCGAGGGGCGACAAAGTAAGGGGGGAGCATGATGATCTCATCGTCAAACAGTAGCTGTCTCTCTCGCACGCTTTAGTGTTTTCTCTCTCGCTCCTTTAATATAGAAATGCTTTGAGTTTTTATCGAAAAAATACTTTTATTTTGTAAAATATTGATAGCACTGAAAATTGCGTAATAAAAATTGAAAAGTAAATTAGAAAGGCGCTATAAATTACATATGTTGCAAATTATAGCGCTAGATATTTAACGTTTATAATGTTAAATATCGCTGCAACAGATGCATTTGTAATACAAATTGCTTTGTACTCGTATTTAGACTGTAATATCAATGAAAATAAAATATAATTTGAGGATATACACAAAAAACATCATTTGTAAAGTAATAAAATAAAAGAAAAAATAGTACATATTTAAAAATTATTTTTAAAATAATATTTACTGTTTATATGCATTATTTACAAAAGAAATACTATAAAAAAATTTATTTTTTATATTTAATTGTGAAAACCTCAAAAATTGTCAAGAAATTGTAACTGAAATTCATAAATGTAAGTACAATTCTAGGGTAATATAAAAAGCATCATACACAAATTTATTATGATACAAACTTAAATAATAAAATTGTAATATATGTTTCAACATTGCAAATGTGAATATTTATATGATAAAATTTACAAAGTGTTAACAATTTTCAAATATTTGCTAATAAAATATTATTGAAATGTTTCTGTTGAAATCTTGAAATAATACTTTAAAAAAAATATGATGGGGTATATATTAGGGATCATTAAATATGCGGCAACATTGTGATTATAAAATTTTATAAGTATCTATAATAATAAAAATACATATATGTTGTATTAATCTGTTAATTGCGTTAAATTAATTAATAATTTTTTTATATTTATTGGCGACTCTTCTTTGATTATCTTCAGCTTTCTTCTTATTACCTACGTGCTTGCGATTTTTTTTGGCAGTATTATAAAATTTAATGAGTACATAAGTTTTTTGGAGAATAAATGCAAGCAAGTGACAGTTAGAAACAGTTAGAAAAGGAAGAACTTTGAAAGAGAGAGACAGCTACTGTTTGTCGATGAAATCATCATGCTCTACCCTTCCTTCATCGCCCCTCGCCAACAAGCTGTTTCTAGCTCCCCCCTTACTTCATCGTCCCTCGCCGACAACTGGTTTTCCTGAGGTAACCTTCTCTCTATAGATCTTGGTCACATACAGCCCGTAATCCGTAATCTGCACCGGAAGTCCGCAAAAGTTACTAGGTATTTCGTCCATAACGTTACGTGTGTTTTTATCTTTTTGTGTCCCATGGAGCCGTAATTCCATGAAATTTCCGTAAAAGCTACTACAAGTTACTAGTTATTACTAGTAATGCTTTCTCTAATTTTATTTATTTAACTAAATTTGACGATTTAATTAAAATTTTTGTTATAATATATTCTGTAGTTTTCTTATGAATAAAATACAAATAAACAATTATAATCTGTTAAATAAAAAATAGTACTACCCTTACGTCTGTATTTACGGCTTCATGGGACACAAGGAGATAAAAACACACGTAATGTTACAGACGAAATACCTAGTAACTTTTGTGGACTTCCGGTGCAGATTACGGATTACGAGCTATATGTAACGGCACTCTAAAGAGGGACGGAGGGGCGGTGGAGCGTCTCAACAGGAGGAAAAGAAAAATAGCGCAAAAGGGTTGCGCGGGGGGGCTAAAAGAGGATGGGTAAAGCCTCTTGGCAGCGCCAAGTGTTTTTATATTTTTTAATAAATATTTTATTTTAATTAAATTATTTAAATTTTGTATGTGCACTAAGAATAACATATTACTTACTTTTTAGAATCAAATTTTGATCAGTTTTATTTATATATATTATGTATATTTTATGTATGTTTATTTTGAATTTGCACCTTGAATAATATATCAGTTACTTTTGATGTTGGTAATATATTAAAAATTTAGATAATTATTAAAATATAAACATATTGGAGTGTCTTTTTTGGAACTTGGCCAGACCTTATCATTTATCAATTTTTGTGCTATAGTAATTTACTAGATCGCTTGTGAATTGCTGCAACAAGTTGCATGCAGGCTCGTCTGATACAAGTTTTTTCATATAAGTGTGGCATAAGAAAAAAACAGAGAAAAACAATGGGATTGTTTTGTCTCTTTATTTATAGGCTGTTGGAAAGCCTCCATTTTTTATATACATATGTGTAGAGTATACATGAATATATACATGTATAAAATTCAGTGAAGAGAGTGTACAACAAAAAGAGATAAAACAAATCGAATGATCTTTTTGACTGATCGCATCTTGAGCAGCACGGCGGTTCTCAATTTGTATAGATTTCATTAAAATTATGTAAACATATAAAATACAATAAAAAAATTTTAAACCGATTTTGCTTTATTTAATAAAAATTACCAAATAACTTTTTTATTTCTTTGTGATCAAAGTGGTGTCTTTCCGTAAAATCTAATTCATAAAGATTAGAGCCTTTACGAACATAAATATGAGTGTTATCAAATTCTAAAGCACATATACCTCCTCTATATTTGTCCATAGTATACGTCTAAAAATTTTTAAGACAATAATAATTTACTAATAAAGTACATGATACAAATAATTTAAAAATAAAATACAAACTTGTATGGCATCACTTTGTCTCTGATCCCATAGAACAATCTTAATATATCCCGTTACAAAAGTGTACCGATTATCTGATGAGCAACACATTGATAAGCCATATTTTGAAGAATCCCATGTACGTACAACTTCGGATGTTCTGAAATCACAGTAGCAAATATAAAGAAATTAAATAGCTAATTAATATCAACAATAAGATTTATTACCTCATGTCCATTTTTTTAATAAAATGCTCAAAACACATGAGAATAGTTTGAGGATCCTCCCATAGTAGTTGCCGACAAGTACCTCCAAATTTTTTATCCATTACATGATAACTAAAATTGCTTTACATTAATATGTATATTTTATTCCAATAATACATAAAATCCTATGTTTTGTCCAGCGAAAGAATGGTCCACGGTTAAATCAAAAATTCGTCTGTTTCGTTCAAGTCTTTCCTCACGGAACGCTTAGAAAGCCCGCCATTCCACACAATTGTACTGATTGTGCAGCTTTCTAATGCCAGCGAGTGGCGCAACGCTCTTTCCACTTTGACTGCTATGCTTCTATGCGCAGACCGGGTTTTTCTCTCGCTGGACAGAGTATAGCTTTATATACGGGCAAAATGTTTGTATCAGACTACACATTAAATATTAAAAATAAAAATTATAGATTGAAATTTGACTAATCAAGATAAAGAATTTTTGGCTTTTTTTGTATTGATTGGTTAAACTTCAATTTTTAATTTTCAATCTTCAATGCGTAATCTGATGCAGGCTTAACGACGGATCCTTCCACTATGTGAAAGAGAGAAAGATATATTTTTATTTTCTCTCATGCCCACGTTCTTCACTTATTATTGGATAGAAAATCAACAGTTTATACTTTATAGATATACAGACAGGCCAAAAAGTTTTTACGCTTGATTCGTAGGTATTGTACCAATTGTACACTTGGTCACAGAAATGCCTTAATATATGAACTTGAACGAGTGTGAATATCACAAGCAAATTTAAATGTGCCTTGACACTCGTTGACAAATACATGTGTAAGGGTCTATCCAGACAAACTTGCATGATTGGTCCATAAGCAAATGCATAAAGAACTGGACCAATTAATTTTTTTTAAGCACATGTTTATGCGACTATGCAAGTTTGTCTGAATAGGCCCTAAGACATTCCTGTGTCTGGTGTGTACCTACTACGCCAAACACAGTCAAAAATTTCGAACTTAACTGTATGTGAAAAGACCATAGACATAGGAATAAGGAGACAGAGCATAAAATCTTACATTAGGTGAGAGGAGTGAAGCCAGTTCCGCGGTGCGGGAAATAGCAGTCACGTGATATTTTGGTGCCACATTGGGATTAGTTGTAGCATAAATGCGGCACCAAAGTACCATGTGACCGTAGTCCCCGCTCCTCGAAAGCGGCTTCACCCCTTGCGGCTTACACTCCGTCTCCTTATTCCTATGTCTATGGAAAGGACAGCAACACATGACATGTAGTTCTCTCCCGCAAGAAGCGATTCAGTGCCCATTCCCGTATATATAATTCAGTACTCGCTAACAAGAAAGTTTTGATAACCCAAAAATTCTAAAAAATTTGAAATTTTGCAGAAAAATAATACATATAAATCTAATCAAAGAGCTATTTTTTGTTTTAAATAAAAAATAATTCTAGGGGTGGAAACACTCTTCAAAGAAATTCCGATTTTTCGAAAGATATTTCCCCCTCTAGAATTATTTTTTGCCAAAACAAGAAATAGCTTTTTGGTTAGGTTCATATATTATATTTCTGCAGTTTCAAATTTTTTAGAATTTTTGAGTTATTAAACCGTCCTTGTAAGTTATAATTAGAAATGTTATTAAATCGAATCATATAATAGTGTCTGTAAACATAGTCAATGTTTAAATCAACATTTGTAGAAATTGATCAATTAATTGAAATATCACTTACTTTTTTTCAATATCGTAAATTAGAAACGACGTTAATGATTCATTAAAATCATAGAAACTAGCAGCAAATTTTGTTCCTATAGGGTCAAATGAGATTGAGTTTATATAAAATTTGTTGTCAAACCAATAGTCTTCAGGTTGTTCCACGTCGACTCCACAAAATATTTGCTTTTCTTCCGTACAACCATTTTTATCGTCTGTATATTTCAGTATCTACGCAAAAACAAACTTTTTACATACTACATTAAGATAGCATTATTGCAATTTTTCTTGAATCTTACCTTTATTAAATCCTCAGAACCAATTATAATGTGTTGTGATGTTGCGTCTATGACATCAATTTCTTTATGTACATTATGTATTACTGAATATTTAAGATCATTTTTTATATCCTTTTGTGATTCAATTTTCCAGTGCTTAATAATACCATCTCTGCAAGAATTTTTGTCAAAAATAAAATTAAAAAATAAACATAAAATACAGTTCATAAATAAATACTCACACGTCGCCACTTATAATATAATCATCGGAAAGAGCAATAGATTTAATAAAAGTGTTATTATTTCCCACAATCTTTTCATCCTTTTTAATGGTACCATTCTTTGCGCGATTATAAGCAAGAAAATAATCTCCACAAAACCAAATCGTATTTTTAGTCATTTGTAGGCATTTATTACTCCTATAATATTCCTCCATATACATATCCTCTTCTTCATATATATTACTTTCTTTATAACTTGCAGATATCCAGTTGCAATATGTACTAAATATAGAATCATATGAAGATAATAATGGTTTGCACCTGTAAAAGAAAATAAGACGTGTTTTTCAATATGATCTTATGTAAAATCGTGTATATTCTATATTCTGAAAATATGTAAATATTAAAATGTATTTTAAAAATATAATTAAAAAATTGAATAAAGTTTTGCATAATTAACAACAAGAAAAAAAGTTGTAACTTAACGCTAATATGTGAAAAAGTTTTATCGACAAATATTGTATTAGATTTGAAAAAAAGTATGTTCATTAGAAACACTTTTCTATTAATTCTTTTAATTGGACAAATTTAGATTAATTTAAAAGTGGTTAATGATGTCATTGCATTGTCTCTGTCAATAAAAATGAAATATATACCTAGTTTTCGTCAAAACGTTGGTACGCGTATTAAGTTTGGTGCCCACTTTGATAGAAATATTTTTTTAAAAATATAACGAAATTTTGCTGAAATGTATTTGAAAATTTCTCTCAATTGACCCCATTAATTAATTTCATAAATATTTCAGCAATTTTTTTATTAAAAAGTAACAGTTTTCAGTTCAATTCAGTAAATTTCATAATGATAATTATTTAAAAACTTTTTTATTACTTTTCAACAGTATATTTTAACTTTCCTTATATTTCATAATATTACATTAAATTTTTATACGGAAAATTATGATTTATTTTGAAATATATTCAGTAATTTTTCAAAAACTTTTGTTTCACTTTTCATTGATTTCATAGCACTGTCAGCAAAATATTTTCATTAGAGTAGCCAATCAAAAACGTTGCAAGAAAGACAGACGTCACCCGGCAATATAGCTCTCTCTTCTTCCTAGTGGAATCAGCCCTACTTCTTCAAGGCGATTTTCAATGGCTTTGTTTACTAACGCTTGGTGCTGGTCCTAGGTTGTTTTTCAGCAAAGGACACAAGTTGACACAAATCGACACAAGTATCACTCTGTCTTTGTTCGATATTCAATGAGCAACAGAGAGAATAATACTTTTGTGTCGCTTGTGTTTTTTGGTGAAAAACTACTTTAGTAGAGCACTAAGGCCTGTTCTACAATACGTCGTATATCGGATAACTTATGGATAAACAACACTACAATTTACTCGCAAAAGATAAATTTCAATTTTTTCTTTAAATGACATACATTCAACACCTTACCTAGGAATAACCTGAACAACAAACATTCCTCGCAGATCTTGCAGCAATATTATAATAGTATTCAGGTGATTTTAGAATGTGAACGGTGAACGGAGCTACAAAGTTCGAGCAGCTTAGAAGACATAACCTAATCATCATAAACTTTTCAGCTCAGCGACAAAGGGGCGAGAGGGCAAGGAGCAAGATCTATAGAGAGAAGGTTACCTCAGTAAAACCGGTTGTGAGCGAGTGACGATAAAGGAAGGGAGGGAGCTAGAAACAGCTTGAGGGCGAGGGGCGATGAAGGAAGGAGAGAGCATGATGATCTCATCAGCCAACAGTAACAGTCTGAGATAGCTTCTGCTCACAGATGACATCATCATTGCCCCTCTTGCCGCTCGCCCTTCTCTGCATTTACCCCTTTTGCCGCTCGTCCCTCTTTGCGTATAAGGTAACCTTCTCTCTATAGATTTTGGACAAGGAGTGGAGGAATAGAATAAAAATGGCGCAGACAAGAATACTCACGTTTATATGTCTTAGTCCTAGCAGTTGCGGCGCGGGCGATAATAGAGGATTCATACCAAGATCTATAGAGAGAAGGTTACCTCAGTAAAACCGGTTGTTGGCGAGGAACAATGAAGGAAGGGGGGAGCATGATGATCTCATCGGCGAACAGTAGCTAAGGTCTGTTCTTTATAGCTGAACTGGTTGCACTAGTTCAGAGTTTATCTTTTCCCTTCCATATTGGAAGGACAAAGATAAACTCTGAACTAGTGTAACCATCTAAGCTTTAGAACAAAAGATAGCGAACAAACAAAAGTGGGGATGGCGAGATAGTGGAGGCCGAGTTCCCATCCAGCGGACTTTGAAGGCTGCTCGCGAGCAAGCTTTTAGCCAGGCCTGGTCTAGAAAACAAGCTTTAATATTGGACATTGGACGTCGTATGTTGGACATCGGACACAGTATGAATCTTTCATAAGGAAAGGGAAGGAGGTGTCAACCACAAAAATCTGCTAAAATACTTAACTAATTCCGAGCACTGTTCTAGAATAAATTGCAATATAATTATAGATTAAGCTTTATTTAACTTACCGTTCACCAAATTTTTTCGATTTCTGATTTGTGATACTGACAAACAAATGTTTACTTTTTTTGTTTAATGTATCGAATGCCACACTATTAAATTGTCTGCATACCATAGTAAGCTGATATAAAGTATATACATCACAGAAATTGAAAATTATTTCTAATATCTCGTTCGGAAAAATATACGGATCAGACATATTTATCTTCTTGATTGAAAGTTACCACGTGAGAATATAGATATTATAACCGGTTTGTTTACTTTATTGAAAGTTATACTTTTTTATTTTTAAAGTGGAATATCTTCAGCTTAAGATCTGCTATTCGGCACAAACCCTTTAGATCCTATAGACTACCACGTTAAAATTCCTTAAATAATTCTATTCGACTTTTTAACAAACCGGTAAACTTCAGCAACAGTCTTCACTTGTCTCGCCGGGGAAACTGCCACACACAGAATGGCAACACTTTACCAAAACCCACTAAAATATAACTAAATAAATAAAATTAGAAAAAGCATTATTAGTAATAACTAGTAACTTGTAGTAACTTTTACGGAAATTTCATGGAATTACGGCTCCATGGGACACAAGGAGATAAAAACACACGTAATGTTACGGACGAAATACCTAGTAACTTTTGCGGACTTCCGGTGCGGATTACGGATTACGGGCTATATGTGACGGTACCCCTAATTCTTGCATTATAAGTGTACGGCCGGCGTCACATAGAACCCGTAATCCGTAATCCGCACCGGAAGTCCGCAAAAGTTACTAGGGATTGCGTCCGTAACGTTACGTGTGTTTTTTCTCCTTGTGTCCCATGGAGCCGTAAATACACACGTAACGGTATTACTATTTTTTATTTAACAGATTATAATTGTTTATTTGTATTTTATTCATAAGAAAACTACAGAATATATTATAATTTTAACAAAAATTTTAATTAAATCGTCAAATTTAGTTAAATAAATAAAATTAAAAAAAGCATTACTAGTAATAACTAGTAACTTTTAGTAACTTTTACGGAAATTTCATGGAATTACGGCTCCATGGGACACAAGGAGATAAAACACACGTAACGTTACGGACGCAATCCTTAGTAACTTTTGCGGACTTTCGGTGCGGATTACGGATTACGGGTTCTATGTGACGCCGGCCTACTACTGTTAATATTGCTTTTTTATGATCTTCTATTTTTATTAGCAGACGCATGCTACCACGCTATGCTATTGCTGTTAACGGAGCTCGCATTCACTAACGCTATCTTGGCTCCGTAAATGGAGCTAATAGCGTTAGCGTTGATAACGCAATAGCGAGCTCCCCGAACGCACCTTTATGGCCGGTTTATGCTTCGGTCTTAATTTTAATATTAAGAGTTGATAACGTAGAATGCCATAAGAGCGTTTATACTTCCCTAGTCTTAATCTTAATCTTAATCTTAATCTTGGAAAGATCCCATCTTTTAACTTTAGTCCCTAATGTCCTAAGGTCGGGCCAATGAGGTAAGTCTGACGTCCGACGCAGCACGAAACCGCGCGAAATAATGGTTTTCGATTCTTGTAAAATACGAAAATGAGTGATGCTGATTTAATTGAATGTGTCCAACAATTCGATGTTGTTTGGAATAAAAAAAATCCAAATTATAAAAATAAATTAGTGGTGAAGAATAGTTGGAACGCTATTGGAGAAGCGCTAAATTTAAGTGGTAAGTTAGTATGTAGAATCTAACCTCTTAAATTGAAAGAACAAAAACTGTGTAGGAGTGTTTTTATAGTTTTTCTATTACAATTTGTGGTTAGGTTAGGTTAGGTTTTGTTACATTTGCACATGCGTAGTCCGAATTTCCAGGGAAGCATAAACGAGTCCTTAAGATTAAGTTAAGACTAATAGCGTTTTCGATTATACAGGATTTGAACGACCCAGGGTTGGTTAATGACGTCATTGCAACCTCTCCACCAATGAAAGACTTGCATTTATAGTAAAATAGTGATTGATCAACCCTGGGTCGTTCAAATCCTGTATAATCGAAAACGCTATAAGACTAAGATTAAGATTAAGACCGAAGCATAAACCAGCCATTAGTAATCAAAAGTATAACTTAGTAACCTCGGGATGGAACTTGTGACGTCATTATTCGATCGCGGAACGAGTAATGGCCCTCAAGGCCATCACACACAAAATGACATAACTGCATATGCATAGCATAAGACCGTCTTGAACAACATGTTAACTTACATAATGTCAATTAATTACATGATGTCAATTAATCATGCTTATTATTACATTATTACTCATTTTCATTGTTTCATAATACTGTAGGTGTAAAGAGGGACGGAGGGGCGGAGGAGCCTCTCGACAAGGGAAAGGGGGAAATGGAGCAAAGGAGTTGAGCTGGGGGGGGGGGGCTAAAAGGGGATGGGTAAAGCCCCTTGGCAGCGCCAAGTGTTTTTGTATTTTTTAATAAATATTTTATTTTAATTAAATTATTTAAATTTTGTATGTGCACTAAGAATAACATATCACTTACTTTTTAGAATCAAATTTTGATCAGTTTTATTTATATATATTATGTATATTTTATGTATGTTTATTTTGAATTTGCACCTTGAATAATATATCAGTTACTTTTCATGTTGGTAATATATTAAAAATTTAAATAATTATTAAAATATAAACATATTGGAGTGTCTTTTTTGGAACTTGGCCAGACCTTATCATTTATGAATTTTTGTGCTATAGTAATTTACTAGATCGCTTGTGAATTGCTGCAACAAGTTGCATGCAGGCTCGTCTAATACAAGCTTTTTCATATAAGTGTAGCATAAGAAAAAAACAGAGAAAAACAATGGGATTGTTTTGTCTCTTTTCCTTATAGGCTGTTGGAAAGCCTCCATTTTTTATATACATATGTGTAGAGTATACATGAATATATACATGTATAAAATTCAGTGAAGATAATGTACAACAAAAAGAGACAAAACAAATCGAATGATCTCTTTGACTGATCGCATCTTGAGCAGCACGGCGCTTCTCAATTTGTATAGATATCATTAAAATTATGTAAACGTATAAAATATAATAAAAAAAATTTTAAACCAATTTTCTTTTATTTAATAAAAATTGCCAAATAACTTTTTTATTTTGTCCTAAATGCCTTGATGGAAAGCTCCTAGTGTGACCATGTGTACAAAATGTTTAGAGAAATAGAATTTACAATATCTATTTTATTCAATAAAAAACAATCTTATTAAAAAAAATTATTGTACATTTCATAAAAATCTATTCATGAAAAATTCTTTAGCTTAAAAAATATGAATATAAATAAATACTTTATGTAGATTTAATTTGTTGCAATTCATCTGTTACATTTGTTAAATATTCCTCAACATTTGTTAACTGTTCGACGATATTCGTGTTATCCCAATCTTGTTCTTTGACTTTTCTTACAACACCTTGAAGTGATAATTTGGCAGTTCCTAATAATTTCTTCTTCTTAGCAACTGTGATATCAGTAGTATTAGATAAATACATTTGTGCTAAGTTACAACACAATGTTAATACATTTAAAGTTGTATTTTCGCTACGAAACCATTTTTGATCTTTCGAAGTCGCAGCACGATGCGCTTGTTGCAGATAATATGCCGCTTTTTCGATGTGCATCTCTGTCTTTTTTAATACGGTAAGTTGAGCATACATTGTCCAAATATCAGGGCACGAAATACTTTTCGTATCAGAAGTAATTCTTCCAAATAATTCTAAACTACTCTCAAGCAAAAGAGAAGCTGGATTTCCGTATGCATCATTAATATTATTTATTATAGCATCTACTAATATTTGGAGAACTTGGACATCTAGATGACTGTTCTTCAAATCTAAAATACGATGATAACATCGAATAACCTGGAAAAAAAACAAAATTATTAAAAAATATCGATTAACATAAATAATGTTGGTGTTAAATACAACATTTAAAAAATTAGTTTATACTTTAAAAAAGAGATTTTCTAAGAAATAAAATTTAACTTCTTCATTATAACAAATATTCGCACATCTATTGCACATCTTTTCGCACAAAAATCATAGATTTATTTCTATAATAGATCTTTATAACATTTGCTGACTAAATTATTAATTATTACAGTACTATATTGAGATGCTATTCTTATGTATGTTTTGTTTCAAATCAAACAGTCGATTAAAGTCGACGCGCAATTGTATGAGCGCTTAGTGGCTGTTGATTGTAGTTCAAACTAATATCAATGGAAATTAATCCAATACTTATGCTGATAACTTACTTCTGAAAAATGTTTTAAATCGATGCTGACAACCATCAAATTGTCCCATACTTCCCAACGATCATAATTACATTTTATGGCATCTTGTAAAGACTTCCAAGCTCTTGTTTTTTCGCCTAATTTTATATACGCTTTCGCCAAATTATTCCATGCCTCGAAAGACTGCAATTTTTATGTCAAATAAGAATTCGTATGTCAAAAATAACAATGCCAGAAATATGTGTATACTTACAGAATCTTCTAAAACGCTGTAACGTCTATATGCCATAGCAGCTAGCTTCCAATCTTCTGTCTGCAATGCTGCATAACCCAGTCTGAACCATACTAACTCTTGAATATTATTCAATTCAACTGACAACTTCAAGTGTGGTACAGCTTCAACATACTAAAAACATAAATCTCATGTTAGAAATAAATAAAAAATTTATATTGAAAAAATTAAAAATTTACTAACATTTTTCTTCGTGAAATAATAAAATCCCCAGTGTCTTTGTACTCTACTGCTTCTTTCCTCGGACAATTTCCACGCTGTTTCATAATGATTCACATCTCCAGTTGTATCTCCTAAGAGGCACCATAATTTCACCGTTGGCTTTTTCGATATTTCTTGTCGAATAACCTCAGCTGCCTGCAAACGTTTATAAGTTATGTATCAACTTTTTTTATATCATATATTCACGTTGTAGAAATTACATACCTTATGTTTCAAATCTAACGTATTATAACAAATAATCACGTTGTCCCATAATCCGAGTTTTGTAAAGATATCCAGAGCTCCTTTGACTAAGCCAAGACTAAACATTATGTTAGCCCATTTTTCCTCTAATATCCAAATAGGTTTCATATTGCTTGCAAAAAATAGATCCATTCTTCTAGCTACAGATGCTTTTGCATCAGTATAATCTTTCAGTAGAGACTCCGCTTGCATCATAGACCGCTCGATAGTTTTGTTATCAGACTCTAGCGAGCATCGATTGCATAAAGAAGTCATCTTTAACGACCAATTCTTTGTATTCTCTATGACTTTCTGTAAAAAAAAATTTTTTAAATAACATTTACTAAAAGAATAAATTTAATAAAACACTAAATTTATGTTAATATTAGCTTACGTTCAAATAAGGCCTGATTTCCTCATCAGTGAGATTATGCTTAGGCTGACACAACTGCAACTGAAAACTATCAACACGATTAAAATCTTTTTATATTTTAAGATGTTTAATATGACATGATGATATGAGCCATATATACTATTTTGTTAAAATGACTGCTTCCTCCATTGCTCCCAATTGAGTTTCTATTTTATGTTCTGAAAACTCAATGTGTTCTAATCTTGATTCGTCATTTAAATTCAAAGATTTTGGTATGTCTTCACAATCTATTGATGGAAAAATTTCTTTGTTTATTTCTACTTTCAAATACAACTGCGCTTTTTCCTTTTGCTGATACTTTGTACGTTTTCCCATTGCACCTTCTAGATTTAACGTTAAGCCTGCTATGTTTTGTGCTTCTTCCAGATGTTTTTCAGAATGTTGAGTAATTCTATAGCACAAATAAAATCTAGCAACTTCTAGATGAAATAAAAGCTTGCAAAGAGGATTTTTTAAAATGTTAAGATTGTTGATATTTGGTATTAAATTCTCAGTTTCTTTAAATAGTATTCCTGAATTTTCATCTAATATATATTGATGTAATAGATTAGCTCTGAATAACCACCAAATGCAGCTTTCACATTTTGACTGCAATTCTTTAATGGAGAATATTTTCTTAGCCAGATAAAGAAGCTCTAGTTTTTGTACATTTATGTTACATTCATCGTGTAACGATAAGCTTTTAAGTGCTTCCTCTCTTTTGGTTCTTAACCAGTCAATATCTTTATCAACATGAGGACCAGTCCAATTGCATTGAGCAAAATGTGATAATAAAGCTATTCCTACACACAGCCATGAATGGTGTATATCTGATTCAGCAATATCTTTATTCACTATTTCTTCTAAATTAAAATCATATTTTAAGGTTTCGCTTATAAATGCTGAAAGTTTGTTAATTATTACATCTTCATATTGGCCGTTCAATATATCACATACACTTTGTGGCAAAATAAAAGCTGAAATCAGAAATAATTATAGAGACAAAATATAATATATAATTTAATATAAAAAATATAATACATAAATTTAAAAAAAAATACATTATTAGCAAAAGTATTTGCAATACAATGTAGTGTAATTTTTACAAATTTAAAACCATATTTATGTATATAGCATACCTTCATTTTTGGAAAAATTGATTAAAAGTTTTATTTCTATACTTTCGTTTATCTGATCTGTATCTACAGCCATAATATCCTAAATAAATCACGTGGAACTCACAGACACAAAATTGTATTTTAACGAAGTCTAGATTTCACACAAAATTATGAATTGTGCTTTTTTTATTTGGAATAAATTATTACACTTTTAACTTATTTAAATTTTTGGATACACCTGGATCTCACTCCACTAAATTGAAACGTAAGAAAAATGTAAGCAGCTGATAATTAAGGTTAGATTGTTCTACGCAGGATGTGCAAACTCCAGACATGCCAGTTTTCCCACCGACTGCATCACATCCAGTGTTCCGATTAGGGACCGGTTTGTTTGCGCATGTGCGGCCATACGACGTCAGTAAAGCGTTTCGAACATATAAAAAGAGGTACCGTTACCCAGCTTCATTTAAAGTAATAAAAATTTTTTTAATGTGTAAAGTTTTTAATGGTGACTTTTATGTCATGCGTATTTGGTCAGAAGATGGCGTACTCTGTAGGCTGAATATGTAATGATTGAATGATTCCTGATTGGTTATAAATTCAAGCTATTTATATTTATGTGTGAGCGCGCATTTCAATTGTATTAAGATGTTGGTTTAAGCTGCGAAATGCGTTACCAAGGAAATATGTAAACAGAGGGATTGAGGCGAAGATCTGTTACTAAGCGGTCGTCTTGTTTCGGGAGACGCGCGACCATTCGGACGCTTTTCTGATTTGTAATCGTGATACGGTTTTCTCGAAGTTTCTATGTGTTATCGCGTACCCCATTAAACGAGATCTAGTAATAAAATCATCGTATCATAGTGCGAGATATTATTTATGGTGTATTAAATAACTTTACTAATAATAAAGTTTATAAAAGTTCGTTTTCATACGTGAGTGCTATCGATATATTCCAATTTCCCCTCTTATAAATTCCTGACTAATCGATATCTAATTCAATTAAACTAGATATCTTACAAATGTATTAAAAAATAAAATATATATACATATATGTATATGTACAAAAATACATTATATATATATATATATATATATATATATAATTTAATTATTTTATAAATATTAATTATAATAAATAAAATAGCCTTACCTTATTTTTATCTTCCTAACCTCTTCCTGTCAAAAGTCCCGCGTAAAATCCTGCACACTAGAGGTCTGTTCTTTACAGCCGAACTGGCTGCACTAGTTCAGAGTTTATCTTTCTTTTTCCAATGTGGAGGGAAAAAGATCAACTTTGAACTAGTGCAGCCAGTTCAGCTAAAAAGAACAGACTTAAAGTCAATTTGGGTTCACTCATGTGTCAAATGTCAATACATGGAGGCAGTCATATTAATTTTTCTGCCTGACGGTAGCGCACCATGCGTTAAATCTGTGCGAAAAATGACCTATATTTCGTTACATCCGTTCATAGATATATTACATATATAGCGTTTTCGATTATACAGGATTTGAACGACCCAGGGTTGATCAATCACTATTTTACTATAAATGCAAGTCTTTCATTGGTGGAGAGGTTGCAATGACGTCATTAACCAACCCTGGGTCGTTCAAATCCTGTATAATCGAAAACGCTAATAGATAGAGCTTTGTACCATTTTTGCTATAGTGCAACACGTGCCAAGATAATGACGGATTTTCCTCCTTCGCGCATGCGCATTCGTATATTTATCTCGGTGGATACAGTACTTTTACATAAAATTAGGTTATATCCTTGGCTGTCATCATTGAGTTCTATAACATACTGGAGCGAGCCTTCCTATCCCGAACAAAGAAAACTGTGTCCGCGATTTAGAAAAGGACACATATAGCAATGTGAGAATTTCTGTCTCTTTTTACGTTCTATTGCTTATGCTGAAAACATACGCTGACAAGGAAGACTAGCCTCACGTAATCTATCTGTCTTTTTCGACCGATGGAGACATCCCCACTCCTGAAAGGCTCGCTCCAGTATGTTATAGAACTCAATGGCTGTCATGGATAAACAGACACTGATCTCTATATTACACTGGATGGCGTATGCTGTACAAAATGTGTGTTACGATTTGAAGACCCGGCAGCCATATTTGATACAGTAAAATATGCATTTTTCGGCGGTAAAATTCAAATGACGGTAATAATATAAACAACGATTAAAAAAATATTTTTATTGTTCACAAGTAGAAAAGGTAGTAGTATGAGTAAATGTGCATAAATATAAAATAATATTAAAAAATATAATAATTCTAAATGAACAATATATAGGAAAATATGTTAAAAATATGTTTTGTAGAAAAAAATTAAAAGTCGATGATTTTTTTCAAAATTTTTATTTTCAAACTTTTTGCAATAAGTAATACAACTAATAAAGTAATACATTAAAAATCAAAAATTGTTATAAATGTAAATAAAAATATTGAATATGATATTACAATATATATAATGTAAGTAATACATAAAATATAAATTCCAATGTTAAGTATGTACAATTATATAAGAAGCAGATTTTCACAAACTGCAAAGTAAAAATTAAAATGTAATGTAAAAAATTGATTATTGAAAATTCATTATTAGAAATAAAATTGAATATTATTAAAAAATATTTTCAATATAAAATTTATATACTTACTGGTAAATCAATTAATTTTTATTTTTTATTAAGATTTCAGTGCCAGTGTTATTTTGTAATATCTGTAAAGAAATAAAATGAAACAGTCACGTTAAGAATCGGAAGTATGCAAGAAAATTGAGTAATTCTTCTTTTCTTAGTGATATGTCTCGAATTAAGTTTTAAACATATTTATTATTTGTAAATTTGAAAGAAATACAAATGAAATATAACATTATGTAGAGAACCAATAAAACCTTATAAACCTTAACAAAGCTTATATTTTTTGGTGCGATTCATGCAAAATATTACTTCACGCAAAGAACAATAAAATCTTACATCTAACAAAGCTCACAGCTCATATTTTTTGGTGCGATTCATGCCAAGCCGTACTGCTGAGTAACTTATTACAACACCTGCTTGTTTTATTGCAATTCATGCAAATAAATAATAATTAGTTATCGAAAGCATGCTTATATTATATTATCCCAAGGCTACATTTGAGAAAATAATCTTCTTAATATAAGATCTATTGAAGACTAGCAGAAGATTTAAGCGACACTCATTTTGGTCAAACTCAATTTTAGTACAAGGTAATTAGTTTTTACTAATCTTATTAATAACTATCACTGACGTTCCCAGATAATTCGTCGATTTAAGTGATGACGAATTTTCGTCCCAACAGCAGTTTCAGATGCTATCTTTGTTGCAGCATAACTGCAACCATAACTGCAATATTTCCTTATCTTTCAGAGGAAACCTTCACAAAAAATATTCCACAATATTAATTTTGAAAAAGATATGACATTAAATGCAATAAAAAATTTACATAACCTGTAAGGCATAAATATGTGGATATGTAACTTATATACTTACTTATGATGTGTTCTACCCTCGATCCCTTGTTTTGAACCACAATATGTACACGATGATACCATTTTTGTAGCATGAGTAAAAATTTTGTTCAACTAACTCGATACGACGTACATACGACAGTTGGAATCTCAACCTCAACTGACCTCAACAGTGAACGCTACCATATTTGCATATTTTACTTTATCAAAGATGGCTACCGTAACAAGCTGTCCTATTCGATACGCCATCCAGTGTAATATAGAGATCAGTGATAAACAGAAGATAAATGCGCGATTGCACATGCGCGAGGGAGGAAAAGATAATTTTATCTTGGCACGCGTAAGATTCACAAAGCTCTATCTATATGTAATATATCTATGCATCCGTTACACTACCAAGCATTGGGCTTGTTCGTTTTAGCTACACTGGGGCTGCTCTGGGTCTGCTCTACACAGGATAATACAGGACAGATAAATAGTTTGTCCTGTATTATCTTGTTTAGAGCAGACCCAGAGCTGCCCCAGTGCAGTTAAAACGAACAAGCCCATTGTCTAATCACCTAAAGCTCTCTCCAAGTCCTCCATGGTTTTGGTGATAAGTTGTTCTGTGTGTGACAGTTTCCCTGGTGGGAGGAGTGAAGACTGTTGCTGAAGTTTATCGATTTGTAAAAAAGTCGAATAGAATTACCTAAGGAATTTCAACGTGGTCTATAGGATCTAGAGGGTTTGTGCCGAATAGCAGGTTTTAAGCTAAAGACATTCCACTTTAAAAATAAAAAAGTATAACGTTCAGTGAAGTAAACATACCGGTTAAAATATCTATATTCTCACGTGGTAACGTTCAATTAAAAAGACAAACATGTCTGTTAAGTATATTTTTCCAAACGAGATATTAGAAATAATTTTCAATTTCTGTGATGTATGTACTTTATATCAGCTTACTATGGTATGCAGACAATTTAATATTGTAGCATGCGATACATTAAATAAAAAAAGTCAACATTTATTTGTCAGTATCACGAATCAGAAATCGAAAAAATTTGGTGAACGGTAAGTTATATAAAGCTTAATCTTCATTTATATTTTAATTTATTCTAGAACAGTGCTCGGAATTAGTTGAGCATTTTAGCCGATTTCCGTAGTTGACGTTTTCTTTCCTCTACTTGTCACGCACGCCGCAACTACTAGAACCAGCGCCGAGCATTAAGAGCGGCACTATTCAATTATGAGTGGGTTTTTCCCTCTTGATTATTGAAATTTATGAAAATTTATTAAAAATATTTTTCTATTTTTAAATTTACTATGTTGAAATATTTCAATAGATTTCCGCGTCACTCATAAGGTACTATTGCAGACGCAAATTTTTTTTCCTTTTTCTTTAGTCATAGGATGATATTTGTAGTCCGTTCTTATATTCAAGATCGTCTTAAGTGCGGACTAATATTCGCTCTTTTCGTCACACACAGAATGTGTCTGTGCAACAGAAAAACAGACCATGCGGGCATACACAAGCGAGAACCGCATGTCACGCGTCCGTGTGCGCACGCGTCTGTGTGCGTAGCATACTATATTTTGTGTCACTTCCTCAGTCTGTGACAAATGCTACGTACGATAAATGCTAAGAAGTCAAGCGTTTTTAATCGAGTAAGGCAAGTCGCTTAAATATTGGAGATTCCGTGTTCGAGACCTGCATCTTGCAATTTTTTTTTTTTTTGCATTTCTTTCTAACGCTCTAATGCACGATCAAGTAAATAATAAAAGGCACCAAGAGCAATCGCTGGATGTTAGTGCAAGGATTGTTAATATTTTTTATACAGAAAATTGATTTTTGTCTACTAGAGACATTATTAAAGTGTACACAATCTCGGATTCAAGATACTAAAGTGTACGAACATTACATACATTGATCTCATATTTGAGAATCTAAATGTACGAAATAAAGGATAGAAAGGAAGTTTCTAGAAAGAAGGAAGGATGAGAGAAAAATATCAGGGCGCGAGCGGCTAAGCCAGGACTTGAACCCGGGTCTTTCACTTTCCGGGCGATTGTTCTGACCACTAAACTACTCAGACCCCACGCTTCTAACATTCACTCTCGCTGGTTATTAGGAAATAAACAAATCTATAGGAGAACGACGCGATTTGAAGCCCGCGTGAATTTAAAATCATTAATATATAAAGAATTGGCTCTAATGATTTAAATCAAATTACTACAAATTGAAAGGCACCAAGAGCAAACTTTAACCAAGAGTACACTTTAATAACGTCTCTAGTAGACAAAAATCAATTTTCTGTATGAAAAATATTAACAATCCTCGCACTAACATCCAGCGATTGCTCTTGGTGCCTTTCAATTTGTAGTAATTTGATTTAGATCATTAGAGTCAATTATACATATAGCTTATATATTAATAATTTTAAAAAATAAAATATAAATGCTAAGAAGCCAAGCGTTTTTAATCAAGTAAGGCGAGTTGCTTGAATATTAGAAAATCCAAGTTCGAGACCTGCATTTTGCAACTTTTTTTGCACATCAGTTTCTAACAGTAATCAATCAAATTATTAAATAATGTTTTCGACAAAAAAGTATTATTTTATATTACAGATGTAAACCACTATTATCTTCATATAATTCTATATTTATTACATATTACAACTGGATATATGCAAGATATAAAAGAAGTGAAGTATATGAAGCAGAAGAAAGACATGTTATATATTATGAAACGAGTAATCAATCCCTACAAATGACTAAAAATACGGTTTGGTTTTGTGAAGATGGTAATTTTCTTGCTTATAATCGCGCAGACAACGGTACCATTAAAAAGGATGAAAAGATTGTGGGAAATAATTACACTTTTATTAAATCTATTGCTCATTGCGATGATTATATTATAAGTGGCGACGTGTGAGTATTTATTTATAAACTGTATTTTATGTTTATTTCTTATTTTTATTTTTGACAAAATTCTTGCAGAGCAGGTATTATTAAACACTGGAGAATTGAATCAGGAAAGGACAGAAGAAATAATCTTAAATATTCAGAAATACATGATGTAGATACAAAAATTGATTTCATAGACGCAACATCACAACACATTACATCTGCTTCTAAGAATTTAATAAAGGTAAGATTCAAGAGAAATTGGAATAATGCTATCTTAATGTAGTATGTAAAAAGTTTGTTTTTGTATAGATACTGAAATATACAGACGATAAAAAAGGTTGTACGGAAGAAAAGCAAATATTTTGTGGAGTCGACGTGGAACAACCTGAAGACTATTGTTTTGACGACCAAATTTATGTAACATCAATCTCATTTGACCCTATAGGAACAAAATTTGCTGCTAGTTTCAATGATTATGATCAATCATCATCGTCGTTTCTAATTTATGATATTGAAAAAAGGTAAGTTATATTTCAATTAATTGACCAGTTTCTACAAATGTTGCTTTAAACATTGACTATGTTTATACAGACACTATTATATGATTCGATTTAATATCATTTTTAATTATAACTTACAAGGACGGTTTGATAACCCAAAAATTCTAAAAAATTTGAAACTCCAGAAATATAATATATGAACCTAATCAAAAAGCTATTTTTTGTTTTGACAAAAAACAATCCTAGAGGGAGAAATACCCTACGGAAAATCGATTTTTTATGAAGAGTGTTTCTACCCCTACAATCATTTTTTAGTTATAACAAAAAATAGCTTTTTGATTAAGTTCATATGTATTATATTTCTGCAAAGTTTCAAATCTTTTAGAATTTTCGGGTTATCGAACCTTTCTTTTAGTGAGTACAGAACTATATATACAGGAATGGGCACTGAATCGTCTGTCATAAGAAAGAACTACATGTTGTGTAATACTGTCCTTTTACATACAGTCAATTTCGATCCTTTTGACTGTTGCTGGATTCACACTGAGTCCGATTTCCGACGTACGATGTCCAATATCCAATAAGAAAGATTGTTTTATATAAAACAAACTCTCCTATTGAATATCGTGCGTTGAAAATCGGACCCAGTGTGAATCCAGTATGTGTTTGGCGTAGTAGGTACACACCAGTTGTACAGAAAAAGTTGCATAAACATATGCATAAAATAATTGATTGGTCCATTCCCTTATGCATTTGCTTATGGACCAATCAATTTCTTTATGCATATGTTCATGCAATTATGCAAGTTTGTCTGAATAAGTCCTTACACATGAATTTCTCAACGAGTGTCAAGGCACATTTGAATTTGCTTGTGAAATTCACACTCGTCTAAATTTATGTGTTAAGGTATTTCTGTACCGTGTGTACAATCGGTACAATACCTACGAATCGAGCGTAAAAACTTTTTGACCTGTTTGTATATCTATAAAGTATAGACTGCTGAATTTCCATCTTAATAATGAGTGAAAATTGTGGGCATGAAAAAGAGTAAAAATATATTTTTGCTCTTTTACATCGTGGAAGCATCCGTCGTTAAGCCCGTATCAGACTACGTATTAAAGATTGAAAATTAAAGATTGAAATTGAACTAATCAATACAAAAAAAGCCAATTGTTCTTTATCCTGATCGGTCAAATTTCAATTTTCAATCTTTAATCTCTATCTTTAATGTGTAGTCTGATACGGGCATTATGCTCGTATATAAGATTATACTCTGTCCAGCGAGAGAAAATTTCACGGTCTGCGCATAGAAGCATAGCAGTCAAAGTGGGAAGAGCGTTGCGCCACCCGCTGGCATTGGCAAGCTGTACAAGCAGAACAGTTGTATGAAATGGTGGGCTTTCTAAGCGTCCCGTGAGGGGAGACCTGAGCGAAACGGACGAGTTTCCGTCCTAACCGTGGATCTTTCTCTCGCTAGACAGAACATAGATTTTTATGTATATTTGGAATAAAATATACATCATGCTAATGTTAAGCAATTTTAGTTATCAAGTAATGGAAAAAGAATGTGAAGAATCTTGTTGCCAACTACTATGGGAAGATCCTTACACTATTCTTATGTGTTTTGAGAAATCTATTAAAAAAATGGATATGAGGTAATAAATCCTATTGTTGATATTAATTAGTTATTCAATTTCTTTATATTTGCTACTGTGATTTCAGAGTATCCGATTATGTACGTACATGGAATTCTTCGCAATATGAATATTCATTTTGTTGCTCATCGGATAATATGTACACTTTTATGACAGGGCATTATGAGTGTGTTCTATGGGATCAAAGACAGAGTGTTGCCATTCAAGTTTGTATTTTCAAATTTTTTGTATTTTGTACTTTATTTGTGAATTATTATTAACTGTCTTAAAAATTTTTAGACGTATGATGTGGTTCACTCTGTAAGTTCTAGAGGTATAATTTCTCTAGCATTTGATAGTGGCCATATGTATGCTATTACACGCAATTTTCTTTATGAATTGGATTTTACGGAAAGACACCACTTTAAGCACAAAAAAATAAAAAAGTTATTTGGCAATTTTTATTAAATAAAAAAAATTGGTTGATAATTTTTTAAATTATATTTTGAATATTTATATAAATTCAATGAACTCTATACAGATTGGGAAGCGCCATGCTACTCAAGATGCGATCAGACAAAGAGATTATTTGAAATGTTTTGTCTCTCTCTGTTGTAGACTCTCTTCACTGAATTCTGTAATTGTTTATATTCATGTATACTCTACACATATGTATATAAAAAATGGATGCTTTTTATTAGCGTACAAGAAAAAAAGACAAAACAATCCCACTGTCTTTCTTTGTCTCTCCTTTATGCCACGCTTATATGGAAAAGCTTGCTTCAGACGAGTCTGCATGCAACTTGTTTAGGCCACTTTTTCCGATGTCGGTTAATTCTAACCGTCCGTTAACTTTTCAAAATAGCCAACTTCGAAACTTGTAACTAAATACGTCATCGATTCTAACTGATCCTAACCTGTAATCTTTTAGCACGGTGATATGTGACGGCATGTTAAAACACAGATGTCTATACTAGTACCAGAGAGAAGACTGATGCCCTATCTACACCGAAGGATAATCCTACTTGTGGCTCATCCGAGCGAGTAATGTAGACGACCGAAAATCATACTGAAGTTGGTTTCCAATCGTACCAACTCAAAAAAGCAAATCACTCATCAGAATATTTGCATATAAAAAGCAAAGATATTTTTATAAAAAATAATCTTCTGTCGAACAGAATAACAATTCGGGTTATCTCAGATCGGATGAAAGTTTGTTTTATAGACTAGGTACTGAAATTATTACCGGTTTTAAAGTCAACGGTACCAATATAACAACACTAAAATTGTACTTAGTGTAGACGAGCGAAAGTGGTCGGATGAGCCACAAGTAGGATTATCCTTCGGTGTAGATAGGGCATGATAGTGGACATGCCCGCATTTTTCGTGTTTCTGTGGGCTAGCGCCTCTATGTGCACAAAACGTGCACATTGAACTACGTAGCCAATGTCCACGAATCCCGTAGGTAATGTCCACGATCTTTTGGGTCTCTTCCGTGCTATGTCCACGACTTTTTGGTTCCGATATGTGCTATATCTACAAAGTGTCGGTAATGCATACTTGTAAAACATGATTATGTATATCAATCAGATTTGAAATATAAGGTCTGTTCTTTATAGCTGAACTGGTTGCACTAGTTCAGAGTTTATCTTTCTCCTTCCAATGTGGAGGGAAAAAGATAAACTCTGAACTAGTGCAACCAGTTCAGCTATAAAGAACAAACCAATAAATACACACGTATTGTAAATACATGTATTGTAGCATTTATTTTTGCATTTACAGTTTATTTAGCAAAAGATGAGTTATTTTCAATAACCTATGTAATTTGAAAATGTACATTTAAATTATTTTAATAAATTACTTCTATAATTTTGTGTGTGTGTGTGTGTGTGTGTGTGCGCGCGTGCGCGTGGGTAAATAAAATGTTGCATTTTTGTCAATATTTAAAAAGATGATAAACTCTTATAGATATTTCATACAGTAATGATCAATAACTTATTTTGAATATTAAAAGCCAGGGTTGGGCGTTTACACGTAAACTATAATAGATGCAAAAATACTCGCATATTAAATACGAATGCAAGCTAAACAGTAAAAACAATCTTTTTATCTATAATTTGAGAAGACTATAGTTATGAACCGTCGCAAGAAAGTATGCAAATTGTAATCTTGAATTTTAGAGTACAATTTACGAAAAATTACAACATAATGTAAAATGAACAAAAATATACATTTTTAATTAACAATCTAACACATATAAAGGAAAGGCTCAAATGATAGCTATCACATAATATAATAGAAAGCATTGAGAGCCGTCGCGGGATGTTAGTGCGGAATTTTAATTTTTCTTAGAGAAATTAATTTATTAGTCTACGTGAGACAGTTAACTTTGTACACCAATTTCTGGTTTGAGATACTTAAAGTGTATGAAAATTTTAGTACATTGTTCTCACATATGGAGAATCAGTATGTACTGATAGGAATTATTAGAAAGAAAGGAAGAGAGAAAAAATATCAGGGCGGGAAGCTTTCCCGGCTTAGCCACTCGCGCCCTGATATTTTTTCTCTCTTCCTTTCTTTCTAATAATTCCTATCAGTACATACTGATTCTCCATATGTAAGAACAATGTACTAAAATTTTCATACACTTTAAGTATCTCAAACCAGAAATTGGTGTACAAAGTTAACTGTCTCACGTAGACTAATAAATTAATTTCTCTAAAAAAAATTAAAATTCCGCACTAACATCCCGCGACGGCTCTCAATGCTTTCTATTATATTATGTGATAGCTATCATTTGAGCCTTTCCTTTATATGTGTTAGATTGTTAATTAAAAATGTATATTTTTGTTCATTTTACATTATGTTGTAATTTTTCGTAAATTGTACTCTAAAATTCAAGATTACAATTTGCATACTTTCTTGCGACGGTTCATAACTATAGTCTTCTCAAATTATAGATAAAAAGATTGTTTTTACTGTTTAGCTTGCATTCGTATTTAATATGCGAGTATTTTTGCATCTATTATAGTTTACGTGTAAACGCCCAACTCTGGCTTTTAATATTCAAAATAAGTTATTGGTCATTACTGTATGAAATATCTATAAGAGTTTATCATCTTTTTAAATATTGACAAAAATGCAACATTTTATTTACCCACGCGCACGCGCGCACACACACACACACACACACACACACACAAAATTATAGAAGTAATTTATTAAAATAATTCAAATATACATTTTCAAATTACATAGGTTATTGAAAATAACTCATCTTTTGCTAAATAAACTGTAAATGCAAAAATAAATGCTACAATACATGTATTTACAATACGTGTGTATTTATATTTCAAATCTAATTGATATACATAATCATGTTTTACAAGTATGCATTACCGACACTTTGTAGATATAGCACATATCGGAACCAAAAAGTTGTGGACATAGCACGGAAGAGACCCAAAAGATCGTGGACATTACCTACGGGATTCGTGGACATTGGCTACGTAGTTCAATGTGCACGTTTTGTGCACATAGAGGCGCTAGCCCACAGAAACACGAAAAATGCGGGCATGTCCACTTTCAGTCTTCTCTCTGACAAAACCTGGCGACGGACTGTCACCCCCGTGATCACATCCAGCAACGAATCTGCTGACGTCACGTGGGCGCTCGGTTTTTGGTTTGTAGAAGCAAGCGGACTTATGTTTTGCGTTCTCCTTTCCATTAAGCCTAAGCCGGCAACGATGTTGTGCGTTTCTTGGCTGTCAAGACTTTAGCAGCGTATAACAGCAAAAATGCTTTTATTTACAGCCTTCATAAAACGTATGATATTTATATTAATGAAATATTTAACATCATGTATCTATAGAATATAATTTTTCACATTAATGTATAAAATAAGAATAAACTGATAAATAAAAACTGAATAAATAAAAATTATATATCGTTAATAAATTGTATAATTTTAGTAGAAAAATTTTTCCTATAAAAATATATTAACTTGAGTTAACTGCGACAAAAATAAGCTTTAAGAATATTTAATATATGTAATGTATATTATTAATTTATTTATGTATTCTAATTTTATACATTAACAAGAAAAATTATTTTATAAATGGATAATATTAAATTATTTAATTTATATAAATATTATCTTTTGTAAATGGTATTCGCAAATCTTAGCTAGAAATATTTACATGCAGAACGAGTAGAGAATGGATTGACGACCCTTTTTTTGTGCACAAGTGCATATATATATCCAGTGTGCAATAACAGTTTTCTAATAAAGCTTCTGTGTATTTCTTTACATTAATCTATATTTTTCTAGAAACGTTTACGTGCAAAGGTATTATGCTAAAATGATCTAAAACTGAATACTTAATAAGACTTTTCATATTGTATATAAAAGAGTGTTATAAAATGTATTTTAAAATATTAATATATTTTCTTCTTAATTATTTTACACAAAATACTTTGGCATAGAGTAACGGGAAGAGTTGATTGATATAAAAGAAACATATTTTTACTTAAAAAAATATTTATGACTATCTTATCTAACAGAATTGTTGCAAATTACAAGGATACAAAATTAGACAATTACGTTCAAAACTTGACGTCATTATTACGTATTAGTCATTTCTCAACTTCGATTACAAGTGTGATGTCATTTGCAGACAAGATACTTATTACACCTCAGTAAAAATAATACAAAGCTATTTTTCTTGTGTCATATAAAAATACTATTTAATTTATTTTAAACATTATTATTACGTATTAGATGTTGAGGGATCAGCTACATCATTAACATCTGCAGCATGTAGATTAAAATTACTTTTCTTAGGACAATGTGTGTATAAGTGGTCTGTCGACGTGAGAGATAAATGTTTTGCATTATCCTCCATGTTTAAAATAATTTTTTTTCTTTCTTTCTTTCTTTCTTTCTTCATCACACAGTCCGTCTCAACTGGACACAACACTTTTGAAATAATATTTTTACATTTTGTTCGATTCATAGTCATACTTTTTAACATTTTAGAATCTTTTCCTATTTGTTGAAAAAAGTAAAGAATATCTGTTGCCGTTTTATACGAAATATTTTTATCAGCGATCAATGCGGCATATCGAATTTCTGCTGATTTTTTTCGCTCTTCAAACATCAAAAGTGATTCATCATTTTCCGTTATGTTGTTATTTTCATTTGTTTCGTTTGTTTTCTTGATGTTTGCATTTTCTTCAGACATCTTAATGTGTCCTTTGGATTCTGCGTGATTATATATGTTCCATAAACCACCAATCATAGTTTTTTCACAAAATGAACAAAAAAATGAATGTATGTTATGTGGCACTTCGCGTAGCCATGGCTTAAATTGTTTAATATCTAACCATTGCTGTCGAAATTGGTTTTTTCTATGTTTCATTTTATTAGAACTTACATCATTATTTGATGATGTATTTTTTTTAACATTATTTTTGTGACATACAGAATTTGCATGTCTTAAAACGTTAGTTCTGCACGAAAAATCTTTATTACACACGATACAATGAAAAAGACTATCATCATTGGATACTTTGCGTATCCAAGATTTAAATCTATCATCACTAAGCCAAGTTTTTGAAAAGCCTCTTTTCGGTTTTGTTCTTAATTGTTCACACATTTCCATGTAAAATAAAAGATAGAAGCAAAAAATTACAGAACAGAAAGAATAAAAAATAAAAAAGGAAAAATATATATATACATATAAATTGTATATAAATGCCTAGGTAGTAAAATATCTATAGAATTCCTGCAGAACTGATTAATACAATTGAGAATATTGTTCAATTATTGATCTAAGTACGTTCACAAAAGAGCAATTTTAGATTAATTCTAAGTTAAAAGTAAATCTCAATTATCGCCTAATTCTACATCAATTCAATATTTGTAGGTCGGAATCGTTAAATCAATTGTAACTGCATAATAAATCAATGCAACATGAGATATAAATATCTCAATTCTGTATTAATTACAAGACAATTAAATGCAGAAATTGATTTTTTTAAATTATATATTTGCTTTTTATAATTGCCTGATCAAAATAATTATATGTTTTAAATTTATCTGTTCTTCCCCACCTTGGGTGAAATTACAAAGACCAATATTTTCAAATCAATTAGAAATAATATATACTTAATCTACAATATGCATATCTTATAAAACTTATAAATCTTATAAACTTCTTACAAACCTTCAAATAAAATTAATAATATTGGTTTTAAGAACTCTCTAGAATAATTCAAATAATCGAAGCAATCAGACAATTAAAAAAAAACAAATATTGTACTTAAATTTAACTAAAATACAACTCATACATCTTTATGATAAGAAAAAGATCGCTATAAACGATCACCTTTTATGTTGTGCACTTTTAAGTTAGAACTGTTAATGGAGTTCTTCTTTTCAAAATTGATTTTCATACCAATACATACAAGTCTGATTCTTTCATTCTGCAGTCCAACCATTCGACATCGTGGTCTGCCTGTTTATCTTTCTTGAGTGAACATTGTACAAGATAATCGGGTGTTACTATAATAACATTCCTCTTCAAATTGACGAAACAGTCCTTTTTTTATGAAAATTTTGTTCTTGTGTATTACTAATTATCTTGGGCGAAGTATTAGGAATTTGTCCAATATCGTCTTGTAATGTATTAGGCTTCCACTCCTTCTAAAGACCAGTATTTCTATATTTTCTCTTCATTTTCTGTTTAACACTGTTGTCACACAATTTTGAAGTTTCCGTTCATTTAGAGTTGAATGATATACATTTCTGACAGGGCTTCTGCAACAAAAAGAAAGCTTTATTTCTTAAAGAAACCATGTTAAGCAAATTTTGACAAACAATGTTAGGACTCTGTCAAATAGTAATATTATATCTTACCATAAAATATCTCACATAATTTTGTGTAATGTTAGGTGTCGTTCTAACATCTCCAACCATTTATTTGGACCAAGCTAGATCCATACAGAAATTATGATATCGCCAATGTCACTTTTTACTTCCATGTGTTTCCGTTGGATTGAATGTACTTTGAGGCAGTGATGTCATTTCGAGTCTCGAGCAACATGAGCAACCTTGGCAGTGGGGGCACGCATACAAGCGAGAATCATTACGTCATGCATCCGTGTGCGTTCGGTTTATAGAAGAGAGCAGACATATGGCCGGAGCACAGACTTTTGCATAAAGCATAACGCATAAGCATAAGGAAATTGATTGGTCCATTTCCTTATGCATTTGCTTATGCTTATACACTCACCCGAAAAAAAAGCGGTACACTGAAAATGTGGGAAAAATTCATCAAATTTCAACTGACGATAACTTCGTAAATAATAAAGATAGAAAGTTCTATAAAATATGGAAATGAAGCTAAAAATCTTTACTTTAAGAATCAATTTATTTCAATGTTGCAAAATAAATTTATTGAAAATGGCGGATGACAAAGCGCGAGCATGCAAAATTGAAAAATAATGGTTCGAGTTTGCGACGGTGCACGGTATAAACAAAAAATTGTAGCTTATTGGGATCAAAAGCGTACGAAAGTACAGAGTCTCCTCTTTAAAATGCTTTTTTATGCATCTCGATACGATGATTTTTCGCCGAGAGATTCGCATTTGAAGAAAAAGGCAGATTCTTACTTCTAGGCCTCTCACTTACAGTACAGTCTGCAAATCGTTCTCCAACGCGACGGTATACTCGTTCTCGTCCGTCTGAAGAATACAGACAAAAACGAGATTCGTCGCTAAAAAGAACGGTACTCCATTCTGCATATGTCCAGCCTGCATGCTCGACAGCAAAATTGAGTCGAGTTACGCGATGGCGACGCATAAGCGAAGGTACATTTGCTGGCCTGCGCGGAAAAAGACCGTGTTCCGCTAATCTGTTTCGAATAGTGTCAACGGATACATTACATTCGCGGACATCTCTTAAATTGTTTCGAATTTGAACAGCCGTTCGATGTCTGTCTCTTAATGAATTTAAAACAATAAATCGGTCATCGTTTTCATTCGTACAACGAGGACGTCCCGAACCAGGTCTTCTTTGGACAGAATTAGTCTCCAAGTACCTAGCATAAGCACGTTGCACGGTTGACACTGATAAATCAAGTGCCTCAGCAACGTACCTTCGACTTCTCCCATCTTCAATTAACGCTACAACTTAAACAGCTTTTTCAGGACTTATCGTCGCCATAATTGACCAATAATTTCAATGCGAAAAGATTAATTATTGTTTACTTTGACGAAGTCGTACGAATAAGTAACGCGTCTCGAAAGAAAAAGATCAAGAGAAATCAAGCACTCTTCTCGCAATGTGCGGTCGAGCATAAACAAAAAGTCAGGGCGGAGAAATCGCAAAAGATCTGCAGACATCTCCTTCGGATGCAAAACAATTGATTGAAAAATAATGGTTCGAGTTTGCGACGGTGCACGGTATAAACAAAAAATTGTAGCTTATTGGGATCAAAAGCGTACGAAAGTACAGAGTCTCCTCTTTAAAATGCTTTTTTATGCATCTCGATACGATGATTTTTCGCTGAGAGATTCGCATTTGAAGTAAGAATCTGCCTTTTTCTTCAAATGCGAATCTCTCGGCGAAAAATCATCGTATCGAGATGCATAAAAAAGCATTTTAAAGAGGAGACTCTGTACTTTCGTACGCTTTTGATCCCAATAAGCTACAATTTTTTGTTTATACCGTGCACCGTCGCAAACTCGAACCATTATTTTTCAATTTTGCATGCTCGCGCTTTGTCATCCGCCATTTTCAATAAATTTATTTTGCAACATTGAAATAAATTGATTCTTAAAGTAGAGATTTTTAGCTTCATTTCCATATTTTATAGAACTTTCTATCTTTATTATTTACGAAGTTATCGTCAGTTGAAATTTGATGAATTTTTCCCACATTTTCAGTGTACCGCTTTTTTTTCGGGTGAGTGTATATAGACCAATCAATTTCCTTATGCTTATGCGTTATGCTTTATGTAAAAGCTTGTGCTCTCGGCTATACCGTTTTTATCTCGCTTCGATATTCGCATTTCGATATGCGATGTCTCTAAGCGCGCGAAATTTTGACAAGCTGATTAATGAAATTTAAACCTTTCCTGTTTAAAAACTATAGCAGCCACATTTTAGCATTAAAATTTTCGTCTCCAAATTATCTCAGGAATCTGCCATTAACGAATGTTACAGTCAAAAATTTTGAACTTGACTTACGTAGAAAGACAGCAATACACATGTGGTTCTCTCTCGGTTCACAACAAACGACTCAGTGCCCATTCCAATAAACGTATCGGTCATTTTGACAGAAAATGTATTAAAAAAACCCTTTCTTAAATTTTCAAACTTGATTAATTGTTTAAAATTGATGAAAATGTTAGTATGATGAAATGACAAAAAATGACTAATTTATAAATATTGAATAAAAAAATCTTGCACATTTTGTAATAGATAATTCCATATATTATGCGGTGTTAATTATGTGTTTACACATACAGATATCGCTCAAATATTATAACTATTTCTACAATTAATTAAGTATTTATTCCATACCTATAAACATATATGCTAATCAAATAAATTTTTAATAATTATAGTAAACACTTTACACCCGCATATATGTATAAAAACTTTCAGTCACTCTCACGAATTGGAGAATATTTTGCATATTGCATTCATATTACAATTCATCAATAATGATGAAACAAAATGTGCCTTATATTTTTTTAAAAATAAATTTTCTTTAGTTTTATAAAAAGTAAAAGTATTATTAATTACGTTTAGGTCGTAACTTAATACTGAAAATTTGTAGCTACAATTATATATCCTAATTAACGCTAATTAACGCTAATTAGCGCATAAATATTCAAACGGAAATAAACTATATAAACAAGATAAACAAGAAAATCAGACTTAGTCATTCAACATAGCAAAATTATTTTTCTTGCAAACAATTTGCCGTAATGTTATTCTGAATCATTAATTTACAATCAAATATTTAGATAAATAACAACGAAATAAAGATGAAAATCAACTTTTCATCTACAAGCACTTAAAATTACAGAACTTTTAAAAACTATTATAGTTTTCATTGTTATTCTCAATAGATTCTTTCTTGGCAGCTATTAGATTCTCCCATTGCGCAATAAGCGTGCTACGACGTCGTGGATTAGGCTGCGAAAAAAATTTTTATCATTCAGTTATTAATATATATATATATATATATATATATATATATATATATATATAAAAGCATATAAAAATTACATTTGTTTGTAAATTGTTTGTAAATTAACGTATTTGTATTGTTTCAACAATTAAATGCAGTTGTATTCTTTGAAAAATATCGCTTACCTTATGTTTTCCCTTATGTTCTTTTTCAATTTCGTCCTCGTTTAAAGTATTACTAGAAGCGCCACTTCTGAGAGAACTGGAGCCATCGTAAATATCCGAGTCATTATCGTTCCCTATATCGAGTAAATTCGGCTGAGACTTTGCCAGCATCTGCGATCTCATCAATCTAAAAGATAAACGAGATTTATTTATCGCTTTAACTTTGCAATAATCATGTAAAAATATTCTTTTAAATTTTTATTACACGTAACAATTTACCTTAGTAAATCCTTAATGTTTCCTTTATCACACAAGCAAATTAAATAAATCATCTAAATTAATTATTATTTAAATTTATATTGCACATTATGAAAGAATTGTGAATAATAATAATTAAATAACTTTTTTTTTATTTTGAAAAGTTAATTTAAAAATATATATTTTTTTTAATGATTTAAGTTTATTGTAGTGCTGTCATTTATGTCATAAAATTATCGTATTATATATAAAAAATTACATTACATGTAAAAAAAGTAATATAAAAATTTATAATTAATTATTTATTAGTTATTTTTGACATGTAATGCGATTATATGCGATAATTTTGTATTAGCAATGCAATTACAATGCAATATGTGTAATTGTATGTATGTAATTATTATATTTCGAATATTCGGGCAGCCAAATATTGACAATACTAGTTTATTGTGTCTTACTCAATTCTGTTATACAAAAATCTTACCTTAATTCGTTTTCTCGTTCTTTCATATCGTGAAGCTCCTTTTGGATCTTCTGTTCGACAGGAACGTATCCTTTTCTCGACGGTGGCTTCTTTGGCTCGTCGTCCGGTTCTATTTCCAAAGTTCTGTTGAACGCCTTGATACTAAGAGGATTAAGTGTAATAGTGGGCGTTATGGGTGGGCTCAAGCTGTCATTATTCGTCGATTTGCTTTTGTAGAGCTTTCCTCGTGTAGCCAGGAACCTGTGCATCAATCCTTTCTGGCTCGGCACGCTGGCAAAGCGCAGCGGCGTCGGGGTTGTGCGCGTAGTAGATATCACGCCGTTCGTCATCTTTGGTGTCAAGCTTGACAGCGGTGTCAGACTGACTGCTTCCAGTATCTGTGGCGTGGACGTTGTCCTCTTCAGTTTGCCCGATGCTAGTGCTTGTGGCATGCGACGCACCTATCAATAAGATTAATAAATATATATATATATATATATATTATTTCAAGATATAAATGAATCATTTCTTTTTCCAAAGAACACTTTATATATAAAGTCTTCAAACACAATTTATTATCCGCTCTTCAAACACTTGAAACTTAAATGTTTGTATTTTTGTGTGCAGAAAGATACTAGAGATACGCAGGACTTCGATACAAGTGAATAATAAGTAAACACATTTTGATACCTTAGAATCCACTGTCTCGTGAGATGTAGTCTTTATGCTGCCCACGTTCCGCAGTTCGTGTTCCCTTTCAGTGACTTCCTCGATTTCTCTTTGTATTCTATCCGTCGCTCTTCTCAACTGCTCTAATCTATGCTCTGCCTGCGTGCACACAGAAAAATTCTTGGTATAGTAATCTAAAAAGTACTATCGTATCTACTCGAGTGACTCTTCTTTTCTTCAACAAGGAAAGCTGTGACTTTTCTTTTCTTCAATAAGGAAAGCGTGAAACATAAACATCCTGAAATAAAAATTCAATCATTTTAATTCGAATTCAAGGAGTCTCAAAATGAATTTTGACTAATTGCGCGCACAAAAAATGAATTTTTTAGAGATACAACAAACCATTTATTGTTAATTCAACAACAACCTGTCCCGTTACTCTCTATCGATTGCGAATATCGAATGTTATCAGTTTATCTTTAGAAGAAATTATATCGCGTGCAACACACTGTTCGACACGTCATTGTGAAATCACGAAGGAGACAGATAAAGCGACACATTACCCGAAAAGGGCACAGGCGGAAACGAAATTGCAATGTGACGATCTCGTTGGTAGAAATCAAGGTCACTGTCGAGTGAATGTTTTAATATCAGCAAACATGTATCTAAGCTTTTATCACGATATCCCCCCTTCTGCTCCCCCGTTTTCCATTCTCTTTGACTCAGCTGTTTTGAAGGATAAATCGATTGATCTTCCACAAGCTTGCTACAATTTCGAGGAAGCAAATATTGATGTCTAATGTTGCTTTCACGGAACTACGTTTGAAATACGCTGCTACATCTCACGAATCGCTGTATTATTAATTTTAATAACACAGATTCTCTGATAAGTTCGAATATTGATGCAGAAGTCTGCCTCGTCGCTTGCTACGCACAACATTCGACACGACCCCCATATCTTGATGTGCTCCATTTAGAATTCCATGACTCACCCCGAGTATCCTTGCTACAAGCTTAAATGTAAAAGTCTCTCCTATCTCTATTTCTATCTCTGATTATTTAAAGATAATCGATTCATGACGTTACATGTTTGCACATACACATACACATTCACATACACATTGGTGTTCTCGATTTTCTGCAGCTCTGAATAAATTTTCGCGATTAGATCTGACAAAGGCATAATGGACCAGCAGCCTTGAATAAAAACTGAATTTAAAAAATAAACGCGATGTTATAAAAGACGGAGCGAGGAAAGAAAACTTTTACCAGAATTTCTCGAAGGGATTTTTCGGCGAGCAGCCGGTGACGTGAGGCCGATCAGGAATGCCGTCCACAGAAAACCAACCGACCACTGACGCAGGTAACGGCTTAACTGTAATCATCGTTTCCTTTCTAAAAGAAATGGGCCACGACTCTTCTTACAGTCTCTTTCGTCTCAGTCTCTCTTCCACATGCATCTTCGCATCTTTCAAGAATTTTAAACGATCAATTTTGGGGTCGATACAGTTCCCTCAATGTCGACTAACGCTTTATCGGAGACGCTTGTCAATAGAAGAATAAAATATCCGGTATTTAAGGTCTCATTAAAGAAATTTAGGTACACAAAATTGGGACTCGCTAATGAGGCTCATCGTGCATGTATGGAACAATAATTGAGACTCATTGATAGAGTGTGTCGCCAGTGTCACCAATTTGACAGCGAGTGTTGCGTGAAGATCGCGCAACACTCGCGAACAATGTTAGAGAAATACTTAACATCACAATTGAAATCAATCGGCTTCAGAAGAGACAGGACTTTTCAAGGACTCTTATCGATGCCGCATATTTTCAGCTTGTGATCCACATTGATGAAAGAATATTGTTTGTGAACCGAAAGGTCGCTTCGAATATATACATATAAATAAATGCCTGCGACATCGCATGAATAAAAATGATATTCGTCATTCTCGATTTCTTCAAGAAAAATAAAAGTAATGTTTGTAGTGTTTTGCGCTCGCTCTCTGTCTTTTTTTCTGAAAATAAAATCTGAGCACGTAATAGATTTTCAATTTTCAATGAAAATAAATAGTACTTTAAAATAATAGTTGATATTTTAAATATAACTTCTAACGTAATATAATCATTTGAAAATCATACTGTACGTTATCTTGCTCACCGATATTGTAAATGCAAGTCAAAATGCGACGCATCGGCGCCGTTCTTGCAATTAAAGTGGCAAATTATTTGGTTACGAAGAGGTTGTAAAGAAAGATATATGAAGTATCAACGTCACGCAGGTGGCTTAATGAAAAGTGCCGGCGTAAATATAGAACTATAATATCATACACTAACAGTGTGATCTGAAATTAATCCAGCAGTGTAAAGCAGAATCCGGTCTTTTCTTCTCCAAGCGCATAAATAATATTAATGCTTTCAATAATATTAATATTATTTATACAAAAATAAGACGTTTATGTACGCCTTATATATATTTTTACTTTACTTTACATTTTCTTCAATAGTTATACATTTACTTACTTTTATTGTTATATTTACTTTTTATGTTTATTTAAGTTTTATTAATATTTTTTAAGAAAGAATTTACATATAATACAGATAAACTGAAATATAAATAGATTTATTTTTAAATATTAAAAAATTTTTTTTGGACGCGCAAATTTGTACTTTATGCAACTGTCAGAATGGTTTCGCGCTCTTTAAAGACTAAGGCTGTCACGCTTACACACTTTATTCTGTTTAGTCACGCTTTCTGTACTTTCTTATTATGTTTCTTCTTGCCATGTCTTTTTATTCAAGATTATACGTTAAATATAGATTGTTTTATTGTAGAAAGCATAAGAAATATTTCCAATAATAGACAAAGTTACTTGTACATAAGTTCTTACGATACATAGAAAATCTCGAGTCGATTGTTTCTCGCAATCAGTGAAAGTGTGGAGCATTAATATTTCTTGAGCTTTGAGTGAATAAAAAAGAAAAAAACAAATAATAAGTAATCAAGAATTTTCCAATAATTTTCTATAGAATTTAATGAACTTTTAGTCGGAGATTTTAATATTAAAATTTAAAAAATTACAATAATAACATCTTAGCTAAAAGAAAAACATTGACTAAAAAAATTAGGTAGAGAATCTGTCATCTGACTTGAGATCACAAGTTGTAACATGTAACATTTCGCATTTTATTGTCAGGCAGCGATTACGTTTCAGTAATTAGCACACTGATGATAAATAACGCGAGTTTCGTCACGAAGAAACTTACCTCCATATCTCGATCGTTTTCGCCAGCGGGAAATCGGATGACGACAGGCCGGCAACGACGACGGAATCCGAACTGAATCTTTTATCAGGCTTCTCCTTGGCAGATACAAACGGTGCGTCGACCTCGAAAAGGGGAACAATTTCGTGCGCTTTATCTGATCGCGAGGCGCGCCGACGAGTGACGACGTCCCCGCTTATTATCATACCTCGCGCAACTAATTACGTCACTTGTTCAATATTTACACCGATGGCGCGTATCCCGCGCACGCCATGCCGGCGATGAAAGCGTCTTGTCGTCAGCTTTTCGGAGCAAGCTACATAACATATTACACGCTTTGTTCCACGCTTCTCGCGCACAGCGGGCGTCCGTTCAACTGGTGAGTACGTGTTGTGTGTGAACGATGCCGCAAGCACCGCTACGCCGACGTCTGGCCAAGGCTCTCTCGTGTAGCCTCGGCGAGAGCACCGAATCCTGAATGTTTTGCGTTGATTCTTAACGCACCGTGAAGACACTAATGCCGCTCGGATATTTCCGTCGCACAAACGTCAACAACCGCACACGTTGTCCGCATCGCTGTTGAAATCGCAAACATTAATATGGCGTTAAAATTAAATTATAATTTACAAACAAATAGAACATACGGGAATTGCGCATCCGTTGCGCAAAGACTTCACTGAAGTATCACGGACGTTCACACAACTGCATTTCCCTTTTCTGTTTCCACGAGGCCAGCGAGGATTTGTTTCACCATGGCGAGTGCTGCGTTCTCCGAGATCTTTCTAAAGAGGGAGCACCGATAAATCCCTCTTGGGTGATGTTGCGTCCTCGCGATTAGATTAAACTGTAATAACACGACATAACGATACCGGCGAAGTATCGGTAACTGAATCCCTCATCAGAGTTAAGTTTGCGATAACAAGCGGCAAAGGGGAAAAAAAACAACGAATACGTGAAGTAATACGACGAGCTCGCATCCGTGCCGCGTCGTCACACAACGGCGAATACGTCGGACAAAATCGCGTCGAACGTCAACAATGTTCTCGCGACTGTGTTGGATTATCCTGACACATAGTGACCGCGGCTCGCTCGGCGACTGCCATTTTGGCTGCCTCTCGTGACCTTGTTCTTCGACCGTTCTCCGAATAAAAACAACAGAACGGCACACCGCGCCCGGTAATTGCCGGGCGCGTGAACTGTCGTCGACGAACATGAACCGGTTATGAATATTGGCATTCCATTTTATATTTAACAATAGACATGAAATATTATAAGTTATCATACTTGAATGGTTTTCAGATTTAAATCAGCTTATCGCAAAAAATTTGACGCATTTGTCAAGTAAAATTCAAAACCATATTATAATTTTGAAATAATTTTCATCGATCAAAATACGTCATTCGAGTGTGTCAACTTAAATTGTTGAATAATTGAATCTTGTGTTTTGATAAAAAGTTTTTAATATCTGTATTAAGCGAACTGTCGGCAATTAATTAGATTCGAACAGAAGTTGTAATAGATTAGCATCAACTGCGTCTGCACTAAACTTTTATTTTGCAATGTCCTGCTCGTAAAGTTTCCAGCAGCTTCCAAACACGACGTATTGGCGGCAGAAACTAAGCATGCGCAATCTATCGAAGAAATCACATGGCTCGCAATTCATGTAATTTCTCTTTGGCTTGAATATTTAAAGTCAGATATATTTTAGTAGGAAATAGTCTATGCGAAAAATGTTTTTAGAAATTTATTTATATAAGTACAAAATACGTAGAAAAATACATTATATACGCAAAGTTATTCTTTCCTATAGTATGCCATTATGTCTACGTAATTAAGATTGATTATAATATACGTGTAATTTCATAGAGCTTATATAAAGATTATTCATTTTGTCATCTTCTATAAGCAACCTTTAACGTTATTAATCGCTGTAATATTTTCATAATTATTATATATAAGTATTATATATAATATATATTATATAATTATATATATATATATATAATATATTATATATAATATATATATTTTTTTTTCTTTCCTGTGTATTTGATCAAAGGCACTTTTTATTCTATAATAAAATTTTCTTTTCTGTAATCTATTTCTTATTAATTAATATTTTAATTTCTGCAATTATATATGCTGGCTATATTGCCTTATTAATTAATATTAAAAATGGTCTGATTATGATTATTAGATTTTTTTGTTGTTAGTATATTGATATGTTTACACATAAACAAAAAATGTATAAGTATTGTAGTTATGTAAAAGTAGATGTAAAAATATCTATCTCATTTAAGAAAGAGCATTTAAACAATTAAGCTTAGTTAATTAGTTGAATCGTACGATTACAGCAACTTATAAATATGTTGCAACTTAAAAATATATGTTTAACATGCTATTCATAATGAAATACTATTCATATATAAAAAAATGCTACTCATAAATAATGTAAAAACAGTCTCATTACATTTTATATAATTTGTATATAAAAAATATCCCATATTAAGCAAATACATTCTAATATATTAAACGAGAAATTAAATTTTGAAGATGATTTAAAGATATTTATGGAGGTCAAAAACCCGTATCAGATTTTTCTAAACTTTGAACTGTTTTTGTAATATTTCCCAGATTTATCATTTTTTATTATCTAACTCCAGTAATGCGATTTCCTCGCATTTAACATTATAGTCTAAGATACTAGAGATACATGTTAAAGGCTTTTAATCTAACTGTTATAAAAATAAATTATATAGTAGTACATTTATAACCCTTTATGATTAAAAAAAATTGAATAATTTTTCATGTGAATAATAAAAAAAAATATTTTTAGTCATCTAGAATAAAAATATTTTTTTTTATTTTTTTAACTATGCTAAGAATATGCAATTGCTAACATGCTTTCGTATATTTGGCACTCCATCATATTTTTATGATTGCTATTAAATACAAGTTAGTAAGATCTTCCCTAACAAGAGAAGTAAATGAGACTATAAATAAAGTCACATAATTTGTATATGTGAGAATAAAACGCTAAAGATTATAAAATTCTGGACAAATTTCATATTAAACGCAAAAATTAATAAATGCGAATAACTGGTGTTAATGTCAGCTTACCTCAATACTTCGTAGTGACGTTTCTTTTAAAAATTGCACAAATAAGTCTTTAATTATAAAACATATAAATGCCTATATTATCGACTTTCATTTCTTTTAATAGTCTGCAGAAAAATTAAATGGAAACTTTCATTAGTCCGTTCATTTCATTGTAACAGAGCGGAGAAATAAAATTATTTCTACTTGGGTTTGCCTTCCAAATATTTACATAAGCGAGAGAAAAATGTTTTTTTTTTTATGTTTTTCTTTCTAGGATTATTATATGTTACAAGAATTATTGCATATATATCTTAATCAATGTCTATTAGCATTGCTACGTTAGTACAAAATATATCCCGAATATGATTAACACTAAACTGTACACTGTATTTTATTGTACAAATATTGTTATTACTGTAAAAATTGTGTATCATCTATCTCTTTAGACCTTCGACAGAAATATTACTTTTGTCAATTTGAAAAATGCCATCCTTTAAATTATCATCAGACACAAGCAAAATTGCATTTTGTTTTTCAGATTGCTTTATATTAATTGCTCGTAAGTTCCCATTTAAAACTTTAATTTTCTTACAGCTGTCCTCTTTCGCTTGCAATTGATTTTGTTGATCGCGACACAACTTGATTTTATAAGGCATGTTTCTGCATTTACTTTGCGTGATTTTATTCAACGGCTCAGTATGAATGTATAAATAACGATTATTTTGTTCATCAACCTTCATATTTGTCTCTTTTGTAGAGACATTTACGATTCTTGTCGAATCGGTCGCGACATATTTACATACACATTTGTTTTCCTGTGGTGTATTGTTTTGCGGAGTAACTTCTTCTTCAGCTTCATCGATCGTTTGCTGAATATTGACATTCGTATTTGCGATCTGCGCACAAAAGGCAATATTATTTCCTGCACATTCTTTGTTCTCGATATCGAAACTATTGGCATATTTATTGAATTTTTCGTTTACAGCATTGTCCTCTGTGATAATAAGGTGCGTATTGTATTTTTCATCGTGCTTTTGATTATTTTCCTCGGAACTTGTAGTTTCCACCTCTTCTGTTTTTAAATGTTTTAAAACGTATGGATCGAACTTTTCTTGCATATCATTGTCATATACTCCCTGATAATGATAATCGTGTGTAGGCTTCTGCATTACATGTGAACTGCTTCTATTTTGTTCCTCTGAAAAATCTATATTTACTTCATGCGTTGTTACGTCTTCGTCTTCTGCCACTTTCACAATTTCGTTATTGCAATGTAGTTCAGAGTATTCGCAACTTATTTCGTTACTACAATCAAAAGTTTTGTTCTGATCTTCAATGTTATGTTGATAAGCAATTTCCTCTTCTTCATTATTGGTTACTTTTAAATTACTGTAAAAAGAATTTTTCAATTCTAGTAGGCCATTTTGTCCATCGTTAATACATTCCATCTCGATGTTGCTGTCGGGATATCTACAATCTATAGCTATTTCAGTCTCTATACCATCAGTCTTATTCAATTGAGATTCCGAGTAAATCTCAAAAGTCTCAAAACATTTATCAACAACTTGTACTGTACCTTTCGTCTCCCAGTTACTGTCAATATCGTCAATATCCTCTTTCAGAACATATTCTTCCGCTGGATCTGTGACAGCCTGCGCTTTGTCATAGTGATTTCCAAAGTCCACGATTACATTGGACGCGACGTCATCCACATTCATTATAGCTTCCGGAATACAATCCTTCTTTCTTCGATTGGTCCGAACCTTCTGAAAATCTTCTTCGGACAGATGAAAAACTTCCCCAACCGTCGTGAGAATTTTCCCGTGTCGTGTCTTTAGATGACGTTTGTAAGTATTTCTCGTTTTGAATCTGAAGAAAAGACAATATCAATATCGCACAAATCACAAGACCATTAGCGTCAATTAATTTCTTTCATTTTTCATGAAAATAGAATCAAAGATACCAAGAATTTAATTCATTTGGATTTGTAGAAGACAATTTAATTAAAATTGTTTAGGTTTAAACTGATGTTTTGTGAGAAAGGAGCATTAAATATCTTAATTATTAAAGAATTATTTTTACCGTTGTCCACAGTCGTCACATCCAAATGGTGCTTCTCCAGTGTGTCTACGTTGATGCTCCCTAAAGTGTGATGGATGCCTGAACTTTTTTCCACAATCTGTGCACGTGAAGCGCGTTTGGTTTTGATGAATCAACATGTGGTACTTCAAACTGTGTCTTCTCGTAAAGACCGCTCTACATATTCGACATTCATATGGTTTTATTCCAGCGTGACTCCGATAATGAGACACTAAAGTCGTAGGCGCTGTGAAACTACGAGGTGGATCACAAATGCGACACTGAAGATTGCTTCCTGTAGGATTGCCCTTCTTCTTAATTCGCTCTATATATGCTAGTGCCATTTCCCTTTCTTCCTTACTTGTGCCAATAAACTTTGCTTTTCCTTTAGGCTTGGTCGTATTGGATATTTCCATGTTTCTGATCCGTGTTTCATCTGACCATAAATTTGTGCATACATAAATATAACATTCAAAGATTTAACGAATTTGAGCATAATATATTCACATAGCATTAATTGTGAGAGTCTTATATCTAATTTTGTACGAATCATAGAACATACCTGAGGAACAGAGATCGGAATCTTGATGATTTGTGTTTTCAGCCAGTTTTTGGTTGACGTGGGAATATTCTTTCGTATGTACACTATCGGTGCCAACAACCATTAATACAATCTGGAAAAAAACATATATATATTTTTATACACATAAATACATAGCAATATTTAATACACAAATAAATTAAACATTTTTTAAAATGTTATATATTTTGTTTGCATTAGACTGTGTAATGTTTTAAAAATTATAATGTATTTTTTTTACACTTTGTAATCCCTTTTTCTTTTAAATATATATCTCTCATATAAATTGTATATTTTTATAATTATTACTAACATGTTCTTCTCCCGTTGTATTATCAAGAACATTATTAAAAGATGACATTTCTTTCTTATCAGGTATGTCATCTTCTAATCGTTCAAAATAACTGTGATCACCGAGAACTTTAGTATCCATTTGCTCAGATTTCTTCATTTCAGAATTGTGCGTTTCCTTATTTTCCAATTTCTGAAAACATTTCTGCTTCTCGTTTTCTTTGATATTTATATCATTTAAAAGTATTTTACGGAAATAATTTGTAGACTTTTCCACTATCACATCTTTGTTCTCCTTATTTAATGTTTCTTGAGGTTTCTTTGTCTGCTGCACCCGATTTTTCTTACTTTGCAAATTAGTCTTCAAACTCTTATGGTTTACACTTTTTGCTATAAATGTATCATCTGTAATAACGTAAAAAAACTCCATTAACAATATTCAAAATTACATACATTTACATATCATTTTACACATTTCACCAGAAATTTGAAAGTTAACATATTAAAAGAAATGTTGCTAATACGTACAAGTTTCTTTATCTGCTTTTAAATATTCTAAATGCTCTTCTAAATGATTTTTAATGGACACTCTTGCCTTTTCTTCGCTAGCAAAGCTGGTATATTTTTTTTGGCAATCAGGCACTAATGCGCAAGTATAAGAATATTGTTTTTTGAGCTCATCACTTGTAAAAATAGTAAACTGTTTAACAAGATGAGAAACAGGCATGGATAGAAGCTGTGATACAGTAAAGCATGATTCCTTCCGTTTTACACTTGCTACTTTTGCAGATTTGCATTGCAATGTCAGCAGTGAATTAATACGCTTCTTTTCCGAATGCAACGTTTGAGATGCAACTTCTGCAAGCACTTCTAACAATGCTGATGGACTGTCCCTTCCTATAGTATCTGTAATAATATTTATATTTAGTCTTTTTAAATAATATTAAATTATATTTATTATCTACATAATCAAATTTGTATTACAAACTCTAAATTTTGAAAAAAAGTAATCTTTATAGTATATATTTCTATATTTTACAAAAACTTTGGCATAAGTATAAGATAGAATTATAATTGTTTGTCCACAATAAATTTCACTTCTTTCTTTTTGTCATTCTTGAAAAAAAAATTATATAAAATAAATTTTCTTTTCAATAAAACGCATATGCCAATATTAAAATGAAAGATACCTCATATATCTCATTATCAGTAATCAAAACATTTTTAAAACCAACATACGTACTCCAAATTATTGTCAAACTGATTAATAATTTGCAAAATTCGCATTTGATAGCGTTTTGTGATATTTTAAATAAAGTAATATGGTAAAACGTTTCTACATACGCTGAATAAAAATTGTTTTGGTTTAATAGCAGACGCCATAAGGACGCCCAGCAGACGGTTTTTCAATTTATTGCCTACGGATGTTGCGTGCGCGCGTTTTTCGTGACAGGATGATAGCAATTTGGAGAAAACGTGTAAAAATCAAGCGAAACCAGACTGTGCTCACCTCCGTTATACGAATTCGTCGTATGTTGCGGATTTATTTTGGTATTCATGATGGAATTCGCGGCGAGTCTACATTCCTCAATCCTCTCCTGCGAACAACAGGTTCTCCGTTTGTTGCCCGATTCTTCCTTCTTGTCAATTGTCGACATTGCTGCCAATATAGAAAATCGAATACTTACGCATTTTTGTACGACGCTCTCAAGCTTTTTTTTGATACTGCCATCTACATTTATTTCACAACTAAAACTACATAGTAACATTCATTTCTCGACTATTGGTGACATCGTCATTTGCTGTTTATTTATGCTACATATTTACAATTATGGATTAAAAATATATATATTTCGCGTTTAAATTTAATTATATAATAAAAAATAGATCATAATTAAATAGGTCTTTCTATTAGATGTCGGATACCGTACATGAAACATTGGGCGTAGTATGGATTGTCCATTATACTGCATTACATATATTGCGTAGAGCTAAAAGGCACTAAATTTAAAGTTGTATAGGAGCTGCATCACAGACGCTTAATTACGTGTTTGCCGGTCACGCGTCTGGGAGTTATATAGGTTTGTACGAAAAAAATGTTATGGAAATTTATATTCATATTGTAAATTAACGCTAGAATTGATTCTTCTTGATTACGAAAATTTGTGTTATATAAAGTGACAAGATAAATGAAGGTAGGCACAGTTGTTAGGCTATGTACTTGCCGGTTAAAAGCAGAATATTGACAAACGTTTTTTTAGTTATTACAATTCTAGAGTATTATTTGCGATTTTTGTAATTTTCAATGCTAAAACTGAAAATTTATTTAGGTTTCAGCATCACAAAGATAAATTGTATTTATGCATTTATGTCTGTAAATATTGGGTTGTCTGGAAAATTGATGCGATTTTTAGGTAGGTAAGAAAAATTATGGCTCAATATCTGGCTTTACAAATAACACACAATAGAAAATAGATTTTGACATTTTTAACGTAACAAGTTTTTTTGACAAATTTATTTTTGTTTTTTTTGTTGTAAAGAAATGTAGAAAATAAAAACTATTTTTATCATTTGTCCCTTTTTATTATTTCTGAAAAGGTAAAAATGCCAATCAAATGACAAAAAAGATATGTGCTGTGTATGAAGATGTGTTAACTGAAGGAACTGTTAGCAAGTGGTTTGCGCAATTTAAAATTGAAAATGTCAATCTCAAAGATCAAGAACATTCAAGCCAATTATTCGCAATTAATAATCAAATTATGACTGTGATCAATAAAAATTTACTGCGCAATGTTTCTGAAATATTAATAACAACTTTCCGGACAAATCAATATTTAACAGGTAAACTCAGCATCTTTCACTTGTTACAATATCAATGTTGTTGAACTGGAAGATTATTTGGAAGCATTGGCATAATTTGTTAGTTATTCTGTATGTTTACTGAAACAACATTATTTTATATATTTCTTAGTATCTTCTCTTCAAAAAGAACAAGATTTCAATATGCCACCAAAACGAGGTCCAAAAGCAAAGGTATAGCTATATGTAAAATTAATCTTTGTAATCAATATGTATAAGCAAATGCTGTTATATTATGTAGCAGAAATAAAAGTATAATTGTCTAATATTTCATATATTTAAATATTAGTCTAATTGTATTATTTTAGGTTATATCACATAAAATTGCCAATATTGTGAATAGTACAACCTAATACAGTACAAATCAATTTTTTGTATATAAAACATAATAACATCATTAACAACATAATAAGATACATATGTATCTGATATAAAAGGTTAATTAATTTTTTCTTTAAATTAGATTGATTCTACCAAAGCTAAATCTGGTAAAAAAACAGAAACATTGAATGAAAAAAAATCTTCAAGACCAAAACGTGCAAATGATGCAAATGATGAACCTGCACCAAAGAGAACAAATATTGAAAAGGAATTGAAGGCATCAAAAAATGTCAATGAAAGCAACTCATCTTCCACAAAGAAGGCAAAGAATGAACCCAAACAAATGCAGAATAAGACAGATACAAACTTGAATGAGATAGATTTTGAATGTACAAAATCAAATGAAGAAGGAAAAAAGTATAATCTGAAAATTTGTACTTGGAATGTTTCTGGAATCAGAGCTGTCATTAAAGTGTGTTTGATAATTTGTATTAATGTATAATGTATTGTAATAATTTTTCTGTATTAATATTTATAATATTGATATAGAAAAATGGAATGGATTATATCATCAAAGAAGATGCAGATATCGTTGCTTTGCAAGAGACAAAATGTGACAAAGATAAATTGCCAGATGATATCAAACTGCCTGGATACCATAATTATTTTCTTGACAGTAAGATTTATTTAAACGTTATGTCATAAATTAATTATAAATCAAATATATAATTTATAAAAATGTCCATTATATGTGTTATAAAAATGTATTTTAATAGGCAAGAAGCCAGGTTATTGTGGACTTGCTTTGCTCTGTAAAGAAAAACCAATTTCTATAAAATATGGTTTAAACAATCCTGAATTTGATAGTGAAGGCAGAATAATTGCAGCGGAATTTTCACAATTTTTTTTTATTAATGTTTGTAAGTTATATATTACTATTTCAATATTATATTTAATATGTAAATTGTAATCATAAAATTTAGAAAAATTAATTCAAAATTCAATAGATGTGCCAAATGCTGGGAATAAGTTAGTGACATTGCCAAAAAGATTGGAGTGGAATAAGATGTTTAAAAAATATATTGAGGACTTAGATCAGAAGAAACCTGTCATTATATGTGGTGACATGAATGTAGCTCATCAAGAAATAGGTATGAGTATTGTAACAATTTCAGTTTTAGAAAATATAGCTTTTTTGAGTGACCAGATTTTTATCTATCCCGGATTAATCATTATTTTACTATAAATTCAAGTTTTTTTATTGGTGAAGACAATATAATGACATTAATCAACCTTTGATCGATTAAAATTTGTTCACTCAAAAACGCTATTAATTTTTTAAACATAATATTAATCATTATTATAAAACAATTAAAACATTAAAATTAATTTGCCACTATTATATTCCAGATTTAAAGAATCCAAAAACAAATACCAAGAATGCTGGATTTACTAAAGAAGAGCGAGATGATATGACAGATTTTTTAGCTGCTGGATTTGTAGATACATTCAGATTATTATATCCTGATAAAGAAGGTGCATACACATTCTGGTCGTATTTTGCCAATGCGCGCAATAAGGATATTGGATGGTGAATATATTTTTAGTATTTAACTTGATTATTTAAAAAGTCTTTTCAGAATTTTTTATGAAACTAGACAATAAAAAAATAGATAATAAATATATTTTTATAATTATATATTTATATAATACATCTTTATAGTTTGACCAAAAATTGTTTATACCACATTTTATGTATAAAAATTTTTATAGGCGACTGGATTATTTCTTGGTATCAGAACGAATTAAGGGTAAAGTGTGTGATAACATTATAAGGAAGCAAGTTTATGGCAGTGACCATTGTCCTGTAATACTTTATATTAATTTGTAATTAATATTGGATTGTATTTTATCGTGTGTCATATTAAAGTAGTTTTCAGGAGTGAATACAAAAATTAATACACAAATGAATGATATTTATTTATCAGGTGTATGTATTTCATTCATACTCTTTGATATTGCATGAGATACATTCTTCTGAACGTGTTCTGAACGTTTGTTCTGTAATTTTATTTTTATCCAAGTAAAACAAACGAGTTTAATAAATCTGTTTTATATTTTAACGTAATATTTTATTAAAATCCTTTGTTACGTTTTCTTTGTTACAAAACAGAGAGCACTGGCTAAGATTTATTGTGTTGTTTGCTCCAATATACTCCAATCTATAGTATTACATTATATATGATGTTATTCATTTAAAAACTTCAAATACACTGGTGGTAACTAAAAATACAAACATAAAATCTAAAATCTATCTTAAACTACAGAATTGACTTACAAATATTATATATAGATGAACCTAACATATAACGTTAGCATACATAACATAAAATAGAATAGACAAAATCTTGCAATAAATCAATACAGTTATATTTTCAATATCAAGCTATATTTTAAATTATATTTTTAAAATATCAAGAAAGTATTTAACTATTAATCAAATATCATAAAAGTTACTCACATTAATGAAATAAAGAATTATTTAAAAAAAAATATTTGGATATACTGAGTTTTTTTTCATAGGATAATGCCCAATTCCACCAATGTAGATTAACTTCAATCTCGGTTCAACTTACTCTTTACCTTTTTCTAATTCTTAGAACTAAAAAAAGATGAAGAGTAAGTTAAACCGAGATTAAAGTTAATCTACATTCGTGGAAATGGGCATAAAAGAATCGTTAATAATCGATTTACCTCCATTCATTATTCGTTCATATTCTTCAGTTGATATTTTAATTGTATATAATTCTTCTTCTTCACCAAAAAGAATTGTAGTGGTAATTTTATCCGCTATTGAGGAATCTACACTAATCTAGTTAGTTTCATCTAAACTTAATCAATTAAATTTCGCGTTAAAATATATTGGGCGCGTTTAGCAGAACAAATGGCTTGGTAGCAATCGAACGTGATTGGCTCTTACTTTTAGAACCAACAGACGACAATTCAGCGGTTGTTCTGCTGAACGCGGCCATTATCTGCATGAGCTGCATGCATGAGGCTTAGGCCGAATTCTCACTGAGCGCGTCACACAAATTAACCAATCAAAACATTCCATTTTATTCGCGCGGCAAATGGATGCAATAAAATGAGATGTCTTGATTGGTTAATTCGTGACGCAACGGATAACGCGACGCGTGACGCGCTCAGTGGGAATTCGGCCTAAGGGCATGGAAGACCTGGAAAGAGCATTAGGTGATGAGGGGAGCTTTTCATCTAGGAGACACAGATCCAAGATCTATAGAGAGAAGGTTACCTCAGGAAAACCGGTTGTGGGCGAGGGACGATGAAGTAAGGGGGGAGCTAGAAACAGCTTGGAGGCGAGGAGCGATGAAGGAAGGGAAGAGCATGATGATCTCATCGACAAACAGTAAGCTTGTTCGTTTTAGCTGCACTGGGGCAGCTCTGGGTCTGCTCTAAACAAGATAATACAGGACAAACTATTTATCTGTCCTGTATTATCCTGTGTAGAGCAGACCCAGAGCAGCCCCAGTGTAGCTAAAACGAACAAACCCAGTAGCTGTCTCTCTCTTTCAAAATTCTTCCTTTTCTAACTGTTTCTAACTCTGTCACTCGCTTGCATTTATTCTCCAAAGAACTTATGTACGCATTAAATTTTATAATACTGCCAAAAAAAATCGCAAGCACGTAGGTAATAAGAGGAAAGCTGAAGATAATCAAAAAAGAGTCGCCAATAATATAAAAAAATTATTAATTAATTTAACGCAATTAACAGATTAATACAACATATATGTATTTTTATTATTATAGATACTTATAAAAATTTTATTATTATACTTGTATACTTATTATATTTATTATACTTAATTTTTATTATAGATACTTATAAAATTTTATAATCACAATGTTGCCGCATATTTAATGATCACTAATATATACCCCATCATATTTGTTTTAAAGAATTATTTTAAGATTTCAACAGAAACATTTCAATAATATTTCATTAGCAAATATTTGAAAATTGTTAACACTGTAAATTTTATCATATAAATATTCACATTTGCAATGTTAAAACATATATTACAATTTCATTATTTAAGTTTGTATCATAATAAATTTGTGTATGATGCTTTTCATATTACCCTAGAATTGTACTTACATTTATGAATTTCAGTTACAATTTCTTGACAATTTTTGAGGTTTTCACAATTAAATATAAAAAATAAATTTTTTTATAGTATTTCTTTTGTAAATAATGCATATAAACAGTAAATATTATTTTAAAAATAATTTTTAAATATGTACTATTTTTTCTTTTATTTTACTACTTTACAAATGATGTTTTTTGTGTATATCCCCAAATTATATTTTATTTTCATTGATATTACAGTCTAAATACAAGTACAAAGCAATTTGTATTACAAATGCATCTGTTGCAGCGATATTTAACATTATAAACGTTAAATATTTAGCGCTATAATTTGCAATATATGTAATTTATAGCGCCTTTCTAATTTACTTTTCAATTATTATTACGCAATTTCCAGTGCTATTAATATTTTACAAAATAAAAGTATTTTTTCGATAAAAACTCAAAGCATTTCTATATTAAAGGAGCGAGAGAGAAAACACTAAAGCGTGCGAGAGAGACAGCTACTGTTTGTCGATGAGATTAGAGATCCTTAAAGAAGAGATCGGCAGAACGTTAACAATTTCTGATTGGTTCCGTCGCCTGGTGTAAAACCGGAAGTGTGAGAAAGAAAGAACATACCAAGATAGAGAGAGACAGAAAGTGAGCGAGAGAGAAGGCACTATACCACACTATGCTATGGCCTATGGCTATACTTATACTCAGCTATACTGCATTACGACTGTTAACCTGCGTAACGTGATATCGTGAACGTGTTGTAAGTTGTAAGTTTTAACGCGAGGACTGTTAAGAAATACTTTGTGCAAAGTATAAGGTATGTTATATTCTTGATTCTGAAATATAAACATCTGCGTAACTCTTCCGATATGATGTTTGTAAGCAATCACGCACATGCCTTATTTTATGTTCATCCTGTTACGTTTAGATTTTTTATTCAAATGACAAGGATATTTAACAATTATTATCCTCATCTTCGATCAAAAACAAATGTTAATTTGAAACAATTTTTTGTACACCGTTGTAAAGAAATCACTTTTTCTTTGCCTGCGTGCCACAATTTAAAAGAAAAGATTATAAAAAGGTACATTTCGTTTAAATTAAAAATTAATTCTAGAGCCTTATCTTCATCTAATCAAAATTGTATTCGTGCGAGCAAAAGTATGGTAATGCATGCCTATATTAAATAAATGCATGATTTAAACTTTTTTCGGCTTAGTATTTTATTTACTATTATTCCTTTGGAATCAACTTTGAGTAAGTTTATTACTTTTATTACTTTTATTTCAGATCTTTCAGATACAACCATATCCACCTCTCAAAGGAACTGCATTAAAATTTTATAAATAGAGGATACGAGACGCTTACAATCAAAAGATGCAGTTGGGAACTTCAATCAATCAAATTTACATTATCTATAGGTATTGTTCTATGCTGCAGAACGAGCAATTGTGATATAATGATGAAATTACAGTACTGGACAAAATAAATCATACATCTTTCAACAAATTAATTTCGTTAATGTAACTATTTTAAAAAAATAATAACAGTAATAAATTAAATTTATTGAAAAATATATGATTTATTTTATTCAGTACTGTATAATATAAAATTTCTAAGGAGAACAGAAAGTCAAAATAATGTCATTTGATATCTTGTTGACCAAAAATGACAAAAAGCGTCATTTTTACATCATTTTTGCCATAAACAATGTCAAATTGACATTTTGATTTTCTGTTTTTTTTGGGTTGTATATACTACAAATTGATTTATTGTATACACAACAATTACAAATAAATGAAATTATTTGCATCTTATCTTCTATAAATATTTTTATTTGCTATTCTACGTTTATATATATATATATATATTTGTTTTTATATTTGTTTGTATGTACTTTTATTGTGTTTTTTTATGTGCTATAATAATTTTAATAATTTAATTATTTCTTTTATATATATTAATATATTAATTTTTATATAAGCATGAAGTATCGTACTGAGATAAAATTGTTTTTAATTATTTTATTGCACTAATGTCAGTTACAACAGAAAATAAATATATTAGTTATTGTATACATTCAAAATAAAGCGCCACGAACGTCACATCCGTTTTTACACCAAGATGGCGACAGTTCTGCCAATCTCTCCTTCACGGAGTAAGGCTGGCGTCACATAGAACCCGTAATCCGTAATCCGCACCGGAAGTCCGCAAAAGTTACTAGGGATTGCGTCCGTAACGTTACGTATGTTTTTTCTCCTTGTGTCCCATGGAGCCGTAAATACACACGTAACGGTATTACTATTTTTTATTTAACAGATTATAATTGTTTATTTGTATTTTATTCATAAGAAAACTACAGAATATATTATAATTTTAACAAAAATTTTAATTAAATCGTCAAATTTAGTTAAATAAATAAAATTAAAAAAAGCATTACTAGTAATAACTAGTAACTTTTAGTAACTTTTACGGAAATTTCATGGAATTACGGCTCCATGGGACACAAGGAGATAAAACACACGTAACGTTACGGACGCAATCCCTAGTAACTTTTGCGGACTTTCGGTGCGGATTACGGATTACGGGTTCTATGTGACGCCGGCCTAAGAGTAAGGAGACCATAGACATAGGAATATAGGGACCGAGCATATCGTTGCTGGGGGGAAGCTACTGCGGGACGGTGCGACGAGGTAAAGTGTGCCTAAATTTGATTGGCTATTAATTTGCGCAAGCGCGATGTAAGTATCGTGCGACTTCCAGTGTGCATAGACATAGGAATATAGGGTCAGAGTGTAACGTCGCGAGAGGAAAATCACTGAAGGAAGGGGACGAGGTAAACTGTGCATATTTTTGATTGGCTACTATTTGACGCAAGTGCAATTGGTCATTATTCGACGCAAAAATATTATGCAATTTGGGCAGATATAATGAGCATTTGAAGTTATATCAAGAAAAAACATTAATTAAAATTGTTATTTTAAATATATTTTGTGAATATAAAAAATGGTGCAGTGTTTTGTACAGTCTTGTAAAAATAGATCCGACTATCAAAATTGGAAACAAAGTAATAGCAGAAATAATGTAAAAATAACATTTCACAGGTATTGAAATTATTTATTCATATTAAAGTTAATATTATATGTTTAAAATAATATTATATATTTTATTTTAAGAGTATAAGTTGTTAAAAATATTGTTTTTTTTTCTTAGTTTTCCCAAAGATCCTAAAACTCGTACATTGTGGTTAGATATTTTGGAAATAAATTTATCATCTATCCCAAGTACAGCTCGTATTTGCTCTGTCCACTTTGAAGAGAAATTCTTTGACAGAACATGTTTGATAACTCGACTTAGACGAAATGCATTACCTAGTGTATAATAACAACAGCATACGTATAACGATAACCAATCAGATTCAGGCACAGTATCATGGCGGACCCCCCCGCATTTTGGCTTCACTCCCCTCGTCTATCAACCAAGTTTACGCTCCGTCCCTATATTCCTATGTCCATGAAGGAGACATAACTAGATAGCGTATAGAGAAAAAAGTTGGTCACGAAAAATGTTCCACGAAGGAGGAGGTTTGCCGAATGCACGGAGTAAGAGTAAGGAGACATATCTAGATAGCGTATAGAGAAAAAAGTTGGTCACGAAAAATGTTCCACGAAGGAGGAGGTTTGCCGAATGGAATAACTTGCAACATTTCGTCGCCATCTTAAATCTGTTCTTTTTTAGCTGTACTATGAGGAACATGAACTGAACTGACTGCACTCACTCTCATCGGTTGTGAAAAACATAAATATAAATTTACTAAAAATATTATTTGCTTTTATTTAATAACACGGATGTTTTTTTTGGTCAAGCAAGCGAACAAAGGGCTTGTTCGTTTTAGCTGCACTGGGGCAGCTCTGGGTCTGCTCTAAACAAGATAATACAGGACAAACTATTTATATGTCCTGTATTATCCTGTGTAGAGCAGACCCAAAGCAGCCCCAGTGTAGCTAAAACGAACAAGCCCAAAAATGATAATGCTGAAAGAGAAAAAACGAAGGAAAAAAGGAAATCTTCCAAATTAGTTCAATTAAATATTCCAAATGCTACAAATATGCATTCTCAAATAATTAATGAAACAAATACGGTTAAAACTGTAATACAAATGAAAACAAATGCAAAAAGACGTAAAATTAAAATAACTTCTTGTAAAAAACAATAGTGTAAAAAGTAAGCGTTAAACTTTATATATATTTTATATACTTACTTTTATATTTTATAAAAATGTTTATTTTATAAAATAAAAAATAATTTACTTTTTAATACAATTTATTGTCATATTTACAATTCCAATCCCTATTTTTATAAAATTAAAATTCATATATATATACATAATTTGTAATATAGATAGAAAGCTAATATGCTTTCACGATAATAATTTCAAGATATAATAATCTTCTAATATCTAATTTAAATTAAAATTATCAAAATATTTATTATATGCAATCAAATGTTTAAACTATTGTGTGATTTTATAAATATTGTATTATTTTTACAATTTATCAACAATTTTTAAAAATTTATTTACTTCCTCAATATTTTCAATTACAATAAATTTTCAAAAAGAATGAATTTTATTATTTATATAAATATTAATCTGTCTATTTTGCAAAAAAGCAATTCTTTTTCTTACACTATAATCACTTTCTATTTTTTAAAAACCAAAAAACATTTTATTCCCTCTTGAACAACTCCATTTAGTAGAAGGAAATGTAATAAACTCCAAGTTGTCTTGCAAATATTTAAAATTATTGCGTCCATCATTTTTAGATTTCATCTTGTTTCTTTGTCTGAAATGCTAAAAAATAATAAAGTAATATAAATATTATTTTTCTACAACATTATTATTTTTACTTTAAAACTGACTTTTGTTTTTCTTTTTTAATACTACTTCTATACTATATCTATTATAAATAAATACAATATTATATATTATAATACTTTTTAATATTATTACCTTTTTTCTCTGCAGAAATGTGTGTGTATATGTATATTTTATTTTCAATCTTTATTTTCTTGAATACTAATACTGATAAGTATATTCTAAATTATATATATTATCATCTACGGTGTTTTCTTCTCTAAAATATATTTATAATTATATTAACCTTATTTAAGATAAACATAGTTTGTATTATATAAGATTTATATTCTTTATATTCTTTATGTTCTTTAAAAATTTGTAACATTTTTTTTATTTTTTAAAAATTTATTTGTTTATTTCAATTTCATACTTACGTTCCATGCTTTTCTAATCCTTATAACCTTTTCTCTCACTGTGGTCTCATCTGTCATTGACAATTTAAAGATGGCGACGAAATGTTGCAAGTTATTCCACTCGGCAAACCTCCTCCTTCACGGAACATTTTTCGTGACCACTTTCAATCTATGTAGTTAGGTCTCCTTACTCTTACTTCGTGCTCTCCTTTAAGGATCTCTAGATCATCATTGCCCCTCTTGCCGCTCGCCCCTCTCAGCATTTGCCCCTCTTGTAGCTCGTCCCTCTTTGCGCGTAAGGTAACCTTCTCTCTATAGATCTTGACACAGATCGACACTGTGTGACACGGTCAAACACTGTGCTTAGATACTTGATGGAACGCGTTTAGTTCTGAACTAGATCGCTAAAGTCTGCTTATGTCTTTCCATGATATCTAGTAAGTTTATTTAATTAAAAAATTGGCGTACCAAGAGCATATTGGCATATTTAAAATACGTACAAATCAAACATAACCATCATTTATTATTGTTTACGATCACGATGAGTATAAATATATTTTGCAGATGGATGAAATAAAAATTCTCTCAAAAATACTATCCCAAAAATTGGCAGCCATGAACTAGACTCCGTGTTCAACGATGCTCTTCTGGGTAGTTTTCCACCAAGAGACACAAGCGACACAAAAGTATTATATTATATGTATTATAGAATTATTCTCTCTGTTGCTCATTGAATATCGAACAAAGACAGAGTGATACTTGTGTCGATTTGTGTCAACTAGTGTCCTTTGCTGGAAAACATACTACTGTGTCGAATTGTGCCATGGCGTGTCATAGTTGGAAAGCACCGTGTCTGACACCGTGTCGATGTGTGTCGCCTAAATGCCTTGATGGAAAGCTCCTATCATTATTGCCCTTCTTGCTGCTCGCCTTCTTCTGCATTTGCCCTTTTTGCCACTCGTCCCTCTTTGCGTATGAAGTAACCTTCTTTCTATAAATCTTGAGAGTTAATAGACGTTGGAAAAAATGGTCCTTACTGCTGGGAGAAACGAAACGCAGAACCAGTAAATTTCACTGCTGCCAATTGAACTATTTTTACTGGCAGTAACCAAACCTATTTTCGAACACACTAAACAAGTTGCATGCAGACTCGTCAGATGCAGGCTTTTTCATATAAACGTGGCATAAGAAAGAGAGACAAGGAAAGACAGTAGATTTGTTTTGTCTTTTTTTTTATAGATTGATAAAAAGCCTTCATTTTTTATATACATATGTGTAGAGCAGTGCTGTCAGCTATTTGCAACTTTCGGCCGGATTTCTCAATGCACGCCTACTGCTCCCCCTCCTACTGCTCGCGAGTTGACAACGCGCCGCCGGACACTCGTAACTAAAGCCTTGTGTCCACGATACTAGAACTCAGTCCGAGATCTCGGACCATTGAGTAAAAAGAAACAGAAGGGAGCGTTTGGTCGTAAAAGTGCGGACGGAAGTGACTATATAAAGTGGTCGCTCAAGATGGCCGCTCAAGGGCGCCAATATTGAATGACTTGTTATGTTTAATTAGGAAATAATGTACAATTAAAAGAAAATAACTATAATATGCAACAATAATACCAAATTTTAATGGCGTTTTTCATTGGGATTGCACTCGTGCAGTATTTCCATAAGAGCAATGTTAAAATCTAAAATCTAAATTTATATTAAATCCTTTGTCCTTACAAAAATTTATCCATGCATTTCTTTAATCCGGATTTTTCGGAAACCTGTTTGTGAGTGAAAATTATTTAGTAATTATTGTGAATCTACAATTTCACAATACTATACATATGATTATAATCTCCAAAATAAAAATCTCATTATTGTTGATAATACTAACCGATGAAACGTTATTCCATGATTTCAAGCTGCTGCTGTTATGCCACAAGCTCTACAGTATACCATTTTGATCGTTTATTTCCATACACTGTTGCATAAAAAACTATACACTGCATATTAATGCGTACGGCGTACGGTATGCCGCTTGCCGCTATGCTCGAGCATTCCCTCTCACTTTCAAAAAGTGGTCGCTCAAGATGGCTGCCATGACGTACATCCGTCCGCGGATTTACCTTGTCCTGGCTAGTATATGCTCCCTCCTGTTTCTTTTTACTCAATGTCTCGGACTGAGGGAAAGTTACTAGAACTCGGATCATGTACACACTGAATTTGGATGCAAAACTCGAATAAGAAGCTCAAACGAAAAAATGCGTTGCGTCCCATTTTTTGGTACGAGTTATTGCGAGTTATTAGATTTTACTAGTTTCTTTTACTATCTGTCAAGACAAAATATAAGATACTTATAGTGATACGAGATACTGTGAACAATATAAATAATATTTTAGTAAGTAATTATAGAATTGAAAAAATAAGAGAAATATAATTCTTAAATAAAATAAATTAATAAGATTAATAATTAATAAGATTTACATATGTAGTTATTATTAGTTTTAATGCAGATTAAATTAGACATTAAAAATATATTATAACCTATATATACATATTATTTTTCAAGAAAAGTATAATAATATATAAAATTGATTTTCAGAAAAAACTTCATTTATAATAAAAAATGGATAATAAGGAAAATGTTAAAATTTTATTAATGTTATATCAACAACATCCTTGTTTATATGTTACAAAAAGTGTTGATTATCATAATCGTATGAAACGAGATCAAGCTTTACAGATAATCTGTAATCAGTACAAAGAATTAACAGGAACACCACTAACAACTGAAATTGCAAAAAAAAAATTAATAATTTAAGATCACAATATCTGAACCATCTAAATAAAATAAAACATTCGAAATCAAGTGGTGCATCACTTGATGATATCTATAAACCAACTTGGTGGTTGTTTGAAGATATGAGTTTTCTATAACATAGATCAGAAAATCATCGTGAAGAATCGTAACTCGATTACAACGCTAACTATATTCAGCCAAGTATAAATATTATTGTTCGAGGACTCGGACCGAGATCTCGGATTGAGTTCTAGCATCGTAGACACAAGACTTAAGGAGCGCGACGCTTTGTCTCAGGACCGTGCGTAATATAAAAATTGTAGGATTATAAGAGACAATCTAATTGTCTAACAATACTGCAAAAGTTATTGACATTTTTTCAAGGTATTTTAATAATTGCATAAATTATTTTATTACTATATATATATAATAATTATTACTTTACTATATTATTACATATAATTACTACGTACGTGTATTACAGTGTAATACAGTGTAATACACGTACGTAGTAATTATATGTAATAATATAGTAAAGTAATAATTATTATATATATATATAGTAATAAAATAATTTATGCAATTATTAAAATACCAAGAAAAAATGTCAATAACTTTTGCAGTATTGTTAGACAATTAGATTGTGTCTTATAATCCTACAATTTTTATATTACGCACAGTCCTGAGACAAAGCGTCGCGCTCCTTAGTTACGAGTGTCCGGCGGCGCGTTGTCAACGCGCGAGCAGTAGGAGGGGGAGCAGTAGGCGTGCATCGAGAAATCAGGCCGAAAGTTGCAAATAGCTGATAGCACTGATGTAGAGTATACATAAATATAAACATTTACAGAATTCAGTGAAGAGAGTCTACAACAAAAAGAGATAAAACAATTCGAATGATCTCTTTGTCGGATCGCATCTTAAGCAGCACGGCGCTTCCCAATTTGTATAGAGTTCAAGGAATTTATGTAAACATTCAAAATATAATATAAATAATTTTCAACTAATTTTTTTATTTAATAAAAATTGCCAAATAACTTTTTTATTTTTTTGTAATCAAAGTGTCTTCCCATAAAGTCCAATTCATAAAGACAGTTGTGTGTAACAGCATACATATGGGCACTATCAAATTCTAAAGAAGATATAATTGAATACTTATCATGGTTAGCCACATCATAATTCTAAAAATTTTTAAGAAAGTTAATAATAATTCACTAGTAAAGTACAAAATACAAAAAAATTTGAAAATAATACAAACTTGAATGGCAACACTCTGTCTCTGATCCCATAGAACACACACAAAATGTCCCGTCATAAAAGTGTACATATTATTTGATGAGCAACAAAATGAATATTCATATTGCGAAGAATTCCATGTACGTACATAATCGGATACTCTGAAATCACAGTAGCAAATATAAAGAAATTGAATGGCTAATTAATATCAACAATAAGATTTATTACCTCATATCCATTTTTTTAATAGATTGATCAAAACACATGAGAACAGTGTGAGGATCCTCCCATAGTAGTTGGCGAAAAAGACCTTCACAATTTTTATCCATTACCAGATCACTAAAATTGCTTTACATTAGCATGGTGTATATTTTAATCCAAATATACATAAACACCTATGTTCCGTCCAGCGAGAAAAAGATCCATGGTTAGGACGAAAACTCGTTTGTTTCGCTCAGGTCTCCCCTCACGGAATGCTTAGAAAACCCCCAATTCCACACAACTGTACTGCTTGTGCAGCTTGCCAGTGCCAGCGGGTGGCGCAACGCTCTTCCCACTTTGACTGCTATGCTTCTATGCGCAGACCGTGAATTTTTCTTTCGCTGGACAGGGTATAGCAAGATCTATAGAAAGAAAGTTACCTCAGTAAAACCAGTTGATGGCGAGGGACGATAAAGTAAGGGGGGCGCTAGAAACAGCTTGAAGGCGAGGGACGATAAAGTAAGGGGGGCGCTAGAAACAGCTTGATGGCGAGGGGCGATGAAGAAAGGGGAGAGCATGATGATCTCATCGACAAACAGTAGCTGTCTGATAGCGTTTTCGATTATACAGGATTTGAACGACCCAGGGTTGGTTAATGACGTCATTGCAACCTCTCCACCAATGAAAGACTTGCATTTATAGTAAAATAGTGATTGATCAACCCTGGGTCGTTCAAATCCTGTATAATCGAAAACGCTATGAGATAGCTTCTGTTCGCCGATGAGATCATTATTGCCCCTCTTGCCGCTCGCCCCTCTCTGCATTTGCCCCTCCTGCTGCTCGTCCCTCTTTGCGCATGAGGTAACCTTCTCTCTATGGGCGGTATTCATAGTCCGTTCTTATATTCAAGATCGTCTTAAGCACGAACTTATATTCGCTCTCTTCGTCAGACACAATCTATGTGTGACGAAGAGAGCGAATATAAGTCCGTGCTTAAGACGATTTTAAATATAAGAACGGACTATGAATACCGCCCTATAGATCTTGAGGGTATAGTCTTATATACGGGCATAATGGCCGTATTAGACTACACATTAAAGATTGCTATTAAAGATTGAAAATTGAAATTTGACCAATCAGGATAAAGAACTTTTGGCTTTTTTTGTTTTGATTGGTTAAATTCAATCTTTAATTTTCAATCTTTAATACGTAGTCTAATAGCGTTTTCGATTATACAGGATTTGAACGACCCAGGGTTGGTTAATGACGTCATTGCAACCTCTCCACCAATGAAAGACTTGCATTTATAGTAAAATAGTGATTGATCAACCCTAGATCGTTCAAACCCCGTTTATTCGAAAACGCTATAATATGGGCTTAACGGCGGATGCTTCCAGGATGAACGAAGGAAAGATAAATTTTTAATCTCTTTCATTCCCACGCTCTTCACTCATTATTGGGATAGAAAGTCAGCAGTCTATACCTTATAGATATACAGACAGGCCAAAAGTTTTTACGCTCGATTCGTAGGTATTGCTCCAATTGTACATTCAGTCACATGAATGTTTTAACACATGAACTTGAACGAGTGTAAATTTCACAAGCAAATTCAAATGTGCCTTGACACTCGTTGACAAATTCATGTGTAAGGGCCATCCAGACAAACTTACATGATTCAGGTCCATAAGCAAATGCATAAGAAAATGGACTAATCAATTTTTTTTAAGCGTATGTTTATGCGACTACGCATGTTTGTCTGGATAGGCCCTAAGGCATTCCTGTGACTGGTGTGTACCTACTACGCCAAACACAGTCAAAAGTTTCGAACTTCACTGTATGTCAAAGGACAGCAATACACGACATGTAGTTCTCTCTCGCGACAAGCGATTCAGTGCCCATTCCTGTATATATAGCTTAGTACTCACTAACAAGGAAGGTTCAATAACCCAGAAATTCTAAAAAATCTGAAACTTTGAAGAAATATAATACATATGAACCTAATCAAAAATTTAATTTTTGTTTTAACTAAAAAATGATTCTAGGAGTGGAAACACTCTTTAAAAAAATCTGATTTTTTGCAGGGTATTTCCCTCTCTAGAATTACTTTTTGCCAAAACAAGAAATAGTTTTTTGGTTTGGTTCATATATTATATTTCTGCAGTTTCAGATTTTTTAGAATTTTTGGGTTATGAAATCGTCCTTGTAAGTTATAATTACAAATGTTATTAAATCGAATCATATAATAGTGTCTGTATAAACATAGTCAATGTTTAATCCAACATTTGTAGAAACTGATCAATTAATTGAAATATAACTTACCTTTTTTCAATATCGTAAATTAGGAACGATGATAAATGTTCATTATAACTATAGCAACCAGCAGCAAATTTTGTTCCTATAGGGTCGAATGAGATTGATTTCACACGAGAATCGTTTTCAAATCCTTCCTCGCCGACTCCACAATATATTTCGTTTTTTTTCGTACAACCTGTTTTATCGTCTGTATATTTCAGTAACTGCAAAAACAATCTTTTTACATACTACATTAACATAGCATTATTCCAATTTCTCTTGAATCTTACCTTTATTAAATTCTTAGAAGCTGTTATAATGTGTTGTGATGTTGCGTCAATGTGTTCAGTATATTTATTTACATCATTTGCGTCAATGTGTTCAATATGTGTATTTACATCATTTAATTCTATTTCTGAACATTTAAGATTATTTCTTCCATCCTTCTCTGATTCAATTCTCCAGTGTTTAATATTACCATTTCTGCAAGAATTTTTGTCAAAAATAAAAAAAAGAAATAAACATAAAATACAGTTCATAAATAAATACTCACAGGTCGCCACTTATAATATAATCATCACAAAGAGCAATAGATGTAATAAAAGTGTAATTATTTCCCACAATCTTTTCATCTTTTTTAATGGTACCGTCCTTTGCGCGATTATAAGCAAAAACATTATCACTATTACAATACCAAACCGTATTTTTAGTCATTTGTAGGCATTTTTTAGCCATATAACACGTTGTCTTTTCTGCTTTATATATATTACTTTTTTTGTATTCTGCATATATCCAGTTGTAATTTGTAATAAATACAGAATTATATGAAGATAATACTGGTTCACAACTGTAAAAGAAAATAAGACGTGTTTTTCAATGTGGTCTTATGTAAAATCGTGAATATTCTATATTCTTAAAATATGTAATTATTAAAATGTTTTTAACCAGTTGAGTGGTAATGTATCATATATGTACAAAAAAAAGTGCCTAACGTGATAATGTATCATATATGTACAAAAAAAGTGCCTAACGTGGTAATGTATCATATATGTACATTTTTAAATAACTCCACTAATTTTCAACAGATTTGCATAAAACTTGATATCCTAAAATTTTTTGGGCTGTTGAATTCGAATCTGTTATCAAAATAACAAAATTCAAAATGGCGGCTCCAATATGGCGTCTGTTAATTGTTAAAAGATTAAAATATTGAAATTAGGTAAAATATGTATAAAACCTTATTTGTAGAACTTTTTATGAGCTTCATTTCTTGTTTAACAACTTTTTCCGTACAATGAATACTTTCTGAAATAATTAACAAAAACAGTTTTATTTTTGAATCTTGAAGGGTGGCTGGGGGGCGGAGGAGCATTTGCGCCAAAAATCCATTTGGGAATATTATTTACTAGATAAAATAAGTATTTAGGCTGAATATAAGCTAAATCGGAGGTGATAACTTTTCGGAAGTCCACCCCCCTTTTTTGATTCACCTCCACTTTTGACTGGAATGTAAACATTTTTAAAAATCATTGTTCTTGTTTTGAAACGCCCTTTCAAATGATCCCCACTCGACCTATAGTGCCGTTTAACATTTTCAACTCCTATTCTGCCTCCCACGCCTCCTGGGCGGGGGAGGGGGGGGGAGGGAATCCACACCCATTTTGAAAAGTTGCTTTTTCGAAAACTTTGAACCCATGTTTCATCGTTTTTCGATATTTTAACTTTTGGCTCTTACCACTTTTAGCACAAATCTTTCGGAAAAATCTACCACTCAACTGGTTAAACAGATATAATTAAAAAATTGAAACAAGTTTTGTATAATTAAAAAGAAGATAAAAAATTGCGACTTAACGTTAATATGTGAAATAGTTTTATCGACACATATTGTATTAGATTAGAAAAAAAGTATGTTCATTAGAAACACTTTTCTATTAATTCTTTTAATTGGACACTTTTAGATTAATTTAAAAGTAATAAATGATGTCATTGCATTGTCTCTGTCAATAAAAAAATGGAATGTAGGCCTAGTTTAAATCGTCAAAACGTTGATACGCGTATTAAGTTTGGTGCGCACCAATTCTTTAATACGGATGCGTTTACATCGATCGTACTAAAGGGGAAAAAATAATACAAATTTAATTCATGTCGACTGCTTTCTAGTAGTGGTATTAAGAATTGCAATTTGCTTGAGTTTATTCTTGTTTTGTAAGTCGAGTATATTATTTATTTATTTGAATAAAGAGAAAATGTGAATAATAATAGTATATAAAAGTGTATAGCCAGGTTTTAAATGTTTCAAAAGTTACAATATAATCGAAAAAAACGCATAATGATTACGATAAGTAATCTTCTTTCCCATTTACTTTTTTTCTACAAGACATTTTAATATAATATCGTTTGTGAGAGACCAAAGGTTAATAATGATAATACCAATTTTAATTAAGGTTATGCTCAATGCTAAATTCCCTCCAAAATGCGTTTCGTGCGTTTTCTCCGTCATTTGTATCATTTGATACGCGTATCAGTTTAGTACGACACTCTTACCTGAGGCATGAGGTCTGTTCTTTATAGCTGAACTGGCTGTACTAGTTCAGAGTTTATCTTTTTCCCTCCACATTGGAAGGAGAAAGATAAACTCTGAACTAGTGCAGCCAGTTTAGCTATAAAAAACAGACCTTTAGTTTACACCGAAGTAACTTTTGCGGACTTCCGGTGCGGATTACGCATTACGGGCTGTATGTGACGGCACCTTTAGTATTTGATACGCGTACTAAACAATCGGTGTAAACTAAGCCATAGTACCTGATACGCGTATCGAATGCACGATCTAAACTAGGCTATTGTAATAAATCTGTTCGGCAGACAACGTGATAAAAAGAAAATTCTAGAACAGGACTGACGAAATGTGTCTCGCGAGCACACCCTTTCGTCGAACGCTTCCTCCTCCAACGAGATCCGTCGGCCAGCAGAACCGATCCCTCCAGCCGAAACTCGAGTTTGTCAGAACCGTAAGTAGCGCATCGTACGAGATTACGGGGCCCACTGTCCATCGTGAACTGTTGGAAACTTTGATGTTTAACGATGTGCTACCTACGGTCTTGACAAACTCGACTCCCGGTCGGAGGGATCGGTTCTGCCCACTGAGCTATATAACATACTGGAGAGCGCCTTTTCATTAGAGCCAATGTGTAGGTACAAGCCGACAATAGTGATTAGGGGACGTCTGTCTCCTTTTTTGTTTACTACCGTTATTAAAAACGTTTATCTCAGTAACAGTTAATAACTGTCCATGATTTCATTCGTAAAAAGGTTTAATATAGTAATGATGTTATATATTATTTATATAAATTTTCATAGATCTCTTAATTATGGTTAAGGACTTATCCAGACAAACTTGCATAGTCGCATAAACATATGCATAAAAAAATTGATTGGTCGATTTCCTTATGCATTTGCTTATGGGCCAATCAATTTCCTTATGCATATGTTTATGCGACTATGCAAGTTTGTTTGGATAGGCCCCAAAAATTATTTTCAAAGAGATGGAATTTCTTGGAGAATGTTTTTACTTCGAGCTTTACAATATAAATAATAATCGCTAGCGAATCGGAAACGTTGTGAAGAAGACAGACGTCCCACGAAAATATAGCTTTTTCTTTTGCTCAGTGGAATCAGAATCCCCCCAAGAACTATAGAGAGAAGGTTACCTCAGGCAAACCGGTTGTTGGCGAGAGACGATGAAGTAAGGGGGGAGCTAGAAACAGCTTGTTGGCGAGGGGCGACAAAGGAAGGGGAGAGCATGATGATCTCATCGTCGAACAGTAGCTGTCTCTCTCGCACGCTTTAGTGTTTTCTCTCTCGCTCCTTTAATATAGAAATGCTTTGAGTTTTTATCGAAAAAATACTTTTATTTTGTAAAATATTGATAGCACTGGAAATTGCGTAATAAAAATTGAAAAGTAAATTAGAAAGACGCTATAAATTACATATATTGCAAATTATAGCGCTAGATATTCAACGTTTATAATGTTAAATATCGCTGCAACAGATGCATTTGTGATACAAATTGCTTTGTACTCGTATTTAAACTGTAATATCAATGAAAATAAAATATAATTTGGGGATATACACAAAAAACATCATTTGTAAAGTAGTAAAATAAAAGAAAAAATAGTACATATTTAAAAATAATTTTTAAAATAATATTTACTGTTTATATGCATTATTTACAAAAGAAATACTATAAAGAAATTTATTTTTTATATTTAATTGTGAAAACCTCAAAAATTGTCAAGAAATTGTAACTGAAATTCAAATGTAAGTACAATTCTAGGATAATATAAAAAGCATCATACACAAATTTATTATGATACAAACTTAAATAATGAAATTGTAATATATGTTTCAATATTGCAAATGTGAATATTTATATGATAAAATTTACAAAGTGTTAACAATTTTCAAATATTTGCTAATAAAATATTATTGAAATGTTTCTGTTGAAATCTTAAAATAATTCTTTAAAACAAATATGATGGGGTATATATTAGGGATCATTAAATATGCAGCAACATTGTGATTATAAAATTTTATAAGTATCTATAATAAAAATTAAGTATAATAAACATAATAAGTATATAAGTATAATAATAAAATTTTTATAAGTATTTATAATAATAAAAATACATATATGTTGTATTAATCTCTGTTAATATAAAGAAATTTATTTTTGTTAAATTAATTAATAATTTTTTTATATTACAGATTAATACAACATATATGTATTTTTATTATTATAGATACTTATAAAAATTTTATTATTATACTTATATACTTATTATATTTATTATACTTAATTTTTATTATAAATACTTATAAAATTTTATAATCACAATGTTGCCGCATATTTAATGATCCCTAATATATACCCCATTATATTTGTTTTAAAGAATTATTTTAAGATTTCAACAGAAACATTTCAATAATATTTTATTAGCAAATATTTGAAAATTGTTAACACTTTGTAAATTTTATCATATAAATATTCACATTTGCAATATTGAAACATATATTACAATTTCATTATTTAAGTTTGTATCATAATAAATTTGTGTATGATGCTTTTTATATTATCCTAGAATTGTACTTACATTTGAATTTCAGTTACAATTTCTTGACAATTTTTGAGGTTTTCACAATTAAATATAAAAAATTAATTTCTTTATAGTATTTTTTTTGTAAATAATGCATATAAACAGTAAATATTATTTTAAAAATTATTTTTAAATATGTACTATTTTTTCTTTTATTTTACTACTTTACAAATGATGTTTTTTGTGTATATCCCCAAATTATATTTTATTTTTATTGATATTACAGTCTAAATACGAGTACAAAGCAATTTGTATTACAAATGCATCTGTTGCAGCGATATTTAACATTATAAACATTAAATATCTAACGCTATAATTTGCAATATATGTAATTTACAGCGCCTTTCTAATTTACTTTTCAATTTTTATTACGCAATTTCCAGTGCTATCAATATTTTACAAAATAAAAGTATTTTTTCGATAAAAACTCAAAGCATTTCTATATTAAAGGAGCGAGAGAGAAAACACTAAAGCGTGCGAGAGAGACAGCTACTGTTCGACGATGAGATCATCATTGCCCCTCTTGCCGCTCACCCCGCTCAGCATATACCCATCTTGCCGCGCGTCCCTCTTTGCGCGTGAGGTAACCTTCTCTCTATAGATCTTGAATCAGCCCCATTTCTTCAAGGTGCTCTTCATTGGTTTTGTTTACACCGTTTGTTTAGTACGCGTATTAAACAATCGGTACAAGTATTAAATCTATTTCTTTGATTGGTGCAGATTTTACACTAGACAATTTATAATTATCGGAGAAGCAGATTTAGTACTGGGTACGCGTACTAAATAATCGATATAAACCACGGACTAAGGAATAGAGGGACTGAGTCTAAAGTCCTAGTTTAGGCGAGAGGGGATGGTAACTCAAGCGTGCGGAAGGGACTGCTTTCCGCCATATTGATGTAGCGATTCTCACACAGAGATTCTGTGTCTGTGACATGGTTACACTCGTGTAGTGGTGCCACTAGACATAACGAGTAACAAGCATAAAGAGATTAGGCGATTTTATTATTGTTGTATTATAAATTTTATAAAATACTTTAACTTTTATTACTCTGAGGCTCTGCATACAGTAGACAAAATATTAGAAATAGCAATAAACATTTAATATTAAAAAGAGAAATTATTTTACATCTAACAAGAGAATAAAATATATTAATTAGTTCCAATTCTTATTTCTTAATTTATGCATTAATTTTTTCTATTCTTTTTATTTTTAAAATAAATAATTCCAATTTCTTATTTCTAATATTTAATAATTGTTTCTATTTCTATTTCCTATTTTGTTTATTGTGCGCAGGATCTGACTTTCATTTCTCACATATACGCAAATAGTGAGTTCTATGTGTGGTGATTACTAAACGAATATGGCGGCCCCCCCCCCCCCCACGCTGTAAACGTGCTCCCCCGGTACAGCTTGTGCACCGTCCCTCTATTCCTTAGTCCGTGATATAAACTAAACCAGTATGTTATATAGCTCAATGGTTCTGCCGGCCGCGTTGGAGGGGAAAGCATTCGATGGGATCGGCTCGCGAACCACATTTTGTTAGTCTTGTTCTAGAATAATGCTCGGAATTAGTTAAGCCAGTCGATATCCGTGGTTAACGCCTCTTTTCTTTACCGCGTGTGCCTCAGCATCTTGGGCCAGCGACGCCGACATGTTTTTTTTGTGTGTGGTTTTCCCAGTAGGCCTACTCCATTGAAGACAAAAAAAACGAACTCTTAATTTAAAAAAATAAAATATGAAAAAGATTAGATTTTCTTTGCCTTTTATGGGCGGTATCCATAGTCCGTTTTTCTTCCAGGATTGTCTTAAGTACTGTCTTAAGATATTAATATGGCTTTTTGATTGGTTCATAGTATCTTAGAATCATACTTAAGCAATCTTAAATATAAGAACGGACTATAAATACCGCTCTACAAATACCGCCCTATAACTCAAAAAAAAAAAAAAATTCGCGTCAGCAATAGTATCTCATGGGTGACGCGGAAATCTATTAAAATATTTCAAAATAATAAATTTAAAAATAGAAAAATATTTCTAATAAATATTAATAAATTTTTATAAATTTTAATAATCAAGAGTGACAAGTAGAGAAAATTGAAGTCAACCACGGAAATCTGCAGAAATGCTCAACTAATTCCGAACACTTCTAGAATAAATTGAAATATAAATAAAGATTAAGCTTTATATAACTTACCGTTCACCAAATTTTTTCGATTTCTGATTCGTGATACTAAGAAATAAATGTTGACTTTTTTTATTTAGTGTATCGCATGCCACATTATGAAATTGTTTGCATACCATAGTGAGCTGATATAAAGTATACACATCACAGAGATTGAAAATTATTTGTAATATCTCGTTCGGAAAAATATACGAATCAGACATATTTTATTTGTGTTCTTAATTGAATGTTACCACGTGAGAATATAGATATTATAACCGATATGTTTACTTCACTAAACGTTATACTTTTTTATTTTTAAATTGGAATGTCTTCAGCTTAAGATCTGCTATTCGACAAAAATCTTCTTGATCCCATAGACTAACACGTTAAAAATTTTTAAATAATTCTGTTCGACTTTTTAACAAACCGGTAAACTTCAGCAACAGTCCTTACTGCTCTCGCCGGGAAAACTGCCACACACAGAATGGCTCGTTACCAAAACCCACTAAAATATAAGTAAACTGGAAACAGTGCTGCCAGACGGGCCAATTCAGAAGTTACTAGATTTGTACAACATTGTAGCCTAGTGAAGGTACACTGGCCGCGTTCAGCAGAACAACTGCTGAATTGTCGTTTAGTCAACACTTATAGCGTTTTCGATTATACAGGATTTGAACGACCCAGGGTTGATCAATCACTATTTTACTATAAATGCAAGTCTTTCATTGGTGGAGAGGTTGCAATGACGTCATTAACCAACCCTGGGTCGTTCAAATCCTGTATAATCGAAAACGCTATTAACGTTGATTTGTTGGTTCTAAACACGGACTAAGAAATAGAGGGACGGTGCACAAGCTGTACCGGCGGAGCACGTTTGCGGCGGGGTGGGGGCCGCCATATTCGTTTAGTAATCACCACACATAGAACTCACTATTTGCGTATATGTGAGAAATGAAAGTCAGATCCTGCGCACAATAAACAAAATAGGAAATAGAAATAGAAACAATTATTAAATATTAGAAATAAGAAATTGGAATTATTTATTTTAAAAATAAAAAGAATAGAAAAAATTAATGCATAAATTAAGAAACAAGAATTGGAACTAATTAATATATTTTATTCTCTTGTTAGATGTAAAATAATTTCTCTTTTTAATATTAAATGTTTATTGCTATTTCTAATATTTTGTCTACTGTATGCAGAGCCTCAGAGTAATAAAAGTTAAAGTATTTTATAAAATTTATAATACCACAATAATAAAATCGCCTAATCTCTTTGTGCTTGTTACTCGTTATGTCTAGTGGCACCACTACACGAGTGTAACCATGTCACAGACACAGAATCTCTGTGTGAGAATCGCTACATCAATATGGCGGAAAGCAGTCCCTTCCGCACGCTTGAGTTACCATCCCCTCTCGCCTAAACTAGGACTTTAGACTCAGTCCCTCTATTCCTTAGTCCGTGGTTCTAAAAGTAAAAGCCAATCACGTTCGGTTGCTACTAAGCTGCTTCTTTTGCTGAACGCAGCCATTGGCTGCGATATACTCAACGCAAAATCCAAAATCAAACACGCATTGCAGTGAGCGGTAGTTAATGGACGTGATACACAACGGTTGTGTGAGCGCTAATCGCTATTGGAGTATTCTATCAGATCTTTTAAAGCCAACAAATCAACGTCGAATGTTGACAAAACATACACAACAATTGCACAACGTTGTGCAACTGTTGTGTTTTCTGTACGCACCCATTGAGAACTCTGCTTGAGCGGCTGATGAGATGCCGCGGCGCGACGTTTGGAAAAGCTATTATTGGCTTAGTTTACACCGATTGTTTAGTACGCGTACCAAATACTAAATCTGCTTCTCCGATAAGTATAAATTGTTTAGTGTAAAATCTACACCAATCAAAGAAGCTGCTTTCGTACTTGGTACGCGTACTAAACAATCGATGTAAACTAAGCCATTTATTTGCCGCTTGCTACTTACCGCGAATCTCGTTAGCGTGCCAGGGCCATGGAAGATCTGGAGAGAGCATTTGACGATCGAGCGTTAACCGCGATGGCATATGTACCGGAAACAAAATTCTGGGCGCGAAATTTTGAAATGGTCACAGGCGTAATTTGTTGGTTCCATTGAGTTCTATAACATACTGGAGCGAGCCTTCCTATCCCGAACAAAGAAAACTGCGTCCGCGATTTAGAAAAGAACACATATAGCAATGTGAGGATTTCTGGCTCTTTTTACGTTCTATTGCTTATGCTGAAAACATATGCTGACAAGGAAGACTAGCCTCACCACGGACTAAAGCTTTGTGTCCACGATGCTAGAACTCAATCCGAGATCTCGGTCCGAGTCCTCGAACAATAATATTTATACTTGGCTGAATATAGTTAGCGTTGTAATCGAGTTTCAATTCTTTACGATGATTTTCTGATCTATGTTATATTGCCAAGTTGGTTTATAGATATCATCAAGTAATGCACCGCTTGATTTCGAATGTTTTATTTTATTTAGATGGTCCAGATATTGTGATCTTAAATTATTAATTTTTTTTTGCAATTTCAGTTGTTAGTGGTTGTCCTGTTAATTCTTTGTACTAATTACAGATTATTTGTAAAGCTTGATCTCGTTTCATACGATTATGATAATCAACACTTTTTGTAACATATAAACAAAGATGTTGTTGATATAACGTTAATAAAATTTTAACATTTTCCTTATTATCCATTTTTTATTATAAAAGAAGTTTTTACTGAAAATCAATATTATATATTATTATACTTTTTTTGAAAAATAATATGTATATATAGGTTATAATATATTTTTAATGTCTAATTTAATCTGCATTAAAACTAATAATAACTACTTATGTAAATCTTATTAATTATTAATCTTATTAATTTATTTTATTTAAGAATTATATTTCTCTTATTTTTTCAATTCTATAATTACTTACTAAAATATTATTTATATTGTTCACAGTATCTCATATCACTATAAGTATCTTATATTTTGTCTTGACAGATAGTAAAAGAAACTAGTAAAATCTAATAACTCGCAATAACTCGTACCGAAAAATGGGACGCAACGCATTTTTTCGTTCGAGCTTCTTATTCGAGTTTTGCATCCAAGTTCAGTGTGTACATGATCCGAGTTCTAGTAACTTTCCCTCGGTCCGAGATCTCGGACCGAGTTCTAGCATCGTGGACACAAGGCTTTAGTCCGTGAGCCTCACGTAATCTATCTGTCTTTTTCGACCGATGGAGACATCCCCACTCCTGAAAGACTCGCTCCAGTATGTTATAGAACTCAATGGTTGGTTCCCAATCTGGGTGTTCAACAAATTGTATCCATTTCTTCCGTCTTTTCGGATCTTTCGGAAACCTGAAGGAATATTTTGTTACAAAGTTTTATCATTTTTAGACGGTTGTTTAGAACATAACGCTCTACATAAACATAAAAAAGGCATCTGAAAGCAGTGTTTCCAAAGCATTGTTAATTTTACTTACTTACATGTGAAAAATTATAGATGTATTTTTGGATTTCGATTTTGATCGACCACTAATTTTGCAACTACCTATTTTTTAAAATAATTACAATATAAAAAGTCTGTTTTTTTTAGCTGAACTGGCTGCACTAGTTCAGAGTTTATTTTTCTCCTTTTAATGTAGAGGGAAAAAGATAAACTCTGAACTAGTGCAGCCAGTTCAGCTAAAATAAACAGACCTAAAGTTAATTTGGGTTCACTCATGTGTCAAGTGTCAATACATGGAGGCAGCCATATTAGTTTTTCTGCCCGACGGCAGAGAGAAGCCTGAAGGCCGGAGCACAGACTTTTACATAAAGCATAACGCATAAGCATAAGGAAATTGATTGGTCTATATATAAGCATAAGCAAATGCATAAGGAAATTGATTGGTCCATTTCCTTATGCATTTGCTTATGCTTATATATAGACCAATTTCCTTATGCTTATGCGTTATGCTTTATGCAAAAGTCTGTGCTCCGGCCATGAGGCTGCGTTCCGTAAAGCGCATATGCGCGCATCTATCTATAGTATACGTTATGTATACTATGTGCATATGCGCGCATCTATCTATAGTATACATAACGTATACTATAGATAGATGCGCGCATATGCACTTTACGGAACGCAACCTGAGAGACGCCACGGCCAGGTTTTACGTGATCCACGAAAGCGATACGCCACCTGTGGACCTAAAATGTGCACCTTGGAACTACGTAGCCATTTGCACAATTTTTGGTTTTGTTCCGTGCTATGTCCACGAAGGATCGATAATACAGAGTAATGTGCACATTGATGTATAATGCCCTATCTACACCGAAGGATAATCCTACTTGTGGCTCATCCGAGCGAGTAATGTAGACGACCGAAAATCATACTGAAGTTGGTTTCCAATCGTACCAACTCAAAAAAGCAAATTACTCATCAGAATATTTGCATATAAAAAGCAAAGATATTTCTATAAAAAATAATCTTCTGTCGAACAGAATAACAATTCGGGTTACTTCAGATCGGATAAAAGTTTGTTTTATAGGTTAGGTACTGAAATTATTACCGGTTTTAAAGTCAACGGTACCAATATAACAATACTAAAATTGTACTTAGTGTAGACGAGCAAAAGTGGTCGGATGAGCCACAAGTAGGATTATTCTTCGGTGTAGATAGGGCATTATATACATGTATAATATACATCAATGTGCACATTACTCTGTATTATCGATCCTTCGTGGACATAGCACGGAACGAAACCAAAAATTGTGCACATGGCTACGTAGTTCCAATGTGCAGATTTTAGGTCCACAGGTGGCGTATCGCTTTCGCGGATCACGTAATGCCCTATCTACACCGAAGGATAATCCTACTTGTGGCTCATCCGACCACTTTTGCTCGTCTACACTAAGTACAATTTTAGTGTTGTTATATTGGTACCGTTGACTTTAAAACCGGTAATAATTTCAGTACCTAGCCTATAAAACAAACTTTCATCCGATCTAAGGTAACTCGAATTGTTATTTTGTTCGACAGAAGATTATTTTTTATAGAAATATCTTTGCTTTTTATATGCAAATATTCTGATGAGTGATTTGCTTTTTTGAGTTGGTACGATTGAAAACCAACTTCAGTATGATTTTCGGTCGTCTACATTACTCGCTCGGATGAGCCACAAGTAGGATTATCCTTCGGTGTAGATAGGGCATAAAAGCTGGCCGTGGCGTCTCTCAGGCTTCTCTCTGCCGACGGTAGCGCATTATGCGTTAAATCTGTGCGAAAAGTGGCCTGTATTTCGTCACATCCGTTACACTACCAAGCATTGTCTAATCACCTAATGCTCTCTCCAGGTCCTCCATGGCTAGGGCTATAAGAAAACGCAACTCTTTATTGACTGATTACGGTAAGTCTATAATAATTGAATGAATTGGTAAATGAAATATTCGCATTTGCACTATTTTACATGATAGATTGATTCGGTTGTTTGTGTTTGATTTACAGAACATTGCTTGCTAACATTAAAAAGAGACTCCTATGTCACAGGTTCATTGCGTCGTCCTTGTTTTCTAATCTCAAACTGGTCGATCAGGTCGAACTCCTAAATGGAAAAAATAAAAATGCAACAACCTTTTAACCAAGATTTAGTTATCAAAAATTTGACTCTCATAGGAACATCGATCTCAGCTGAGAGGCTATTTTCAAAGGCTGGTAGAATTATATCTGAAGATCGCAATAAGCTCTCGGGGAAACACTTGAGCCAGCTATTATTTTTATGTACTTTTGACATCAACTATTAACATTTAGAATAATATTATATTATTATTAAATATATTTTTAAAAATAACATCTTTGTGATGAATCTTTCTTACCCAAATGTTGTGATTTTGATATCGTAAATCAATCACGTTGTGATTGTATCAGCATTGAAAAATAAATATTTTAAATTGCAAATTGCTAAACTAAAAAAAATCTGCACGTAATAATTAAATTTGTATAAATTAAGTAAGTAATAAAAAGTAACATTTTATATATAAAAATTAAATATAAATTAATATAAATATAGATAAATATAAATAAATATAAATGTAAAAAATAAAAAAATTGAATTCTATGAATTAAATGCGTAAAAAATATATTTTGAAATTAAGAATCAATTTTAATCCTAATATGTATCGACATTTATTGATAACGTCGATATTTTGTATCGATATTTTCAATATCGATATAACAGGTTCAATTTTTTTCATGTATCGATATAGTGAATAACGATATGTATCGATACAAATTATCTATTATAAATTATAATTATCTAATTCGATATCCCATCTCTACACCACGATGCTCTGATGCTGGCCAGCTCGAGTTTGCATCACTGGTTCTGTATATTATTTAGCTCCATTTAGCTCAATGGGTTTCGACCATTGAGTAAAAAAAAAACAGGAGGGAGCGTTTGGTTTTAAAAGTGCGGACGGAAGTGACTATGGCCGGTATTCATAGTCCGTTCTTATATTTAATAGCGTTTTCGATTATACAGGATTTGAACGACCCAAGATTGGTTAATGACGTCATTGCAACCTCTCCACCAATGAAAGACTTGCATTTATAGTAAAATAGTGATTGATCAACCCTAGATCGTTCAAACCCCGTTTATTCGAAAACGCTATAAGATTGTCTTAAGCACGGACTTTTATTCGCTCTCTTCGTCACACATAGACTGTGTCTGACGAAGAGAGCGAATATAAGTTCTAGAGTACCTCAAGTAAGAGTACGGACAACAGAACATAAATGAGGCAAAACCGGAAACGTGTCTAAAGAGCGCGCGCATTTTCAAATATGCTCTGAAGGGTAAAACTGAAATTGTACATATAACAATGATTTTATACTGTATAAATGGAAGGAGATATAAATAGAATGAAAGAGAATTGTTTAATTAAAAATAAGATATTAACTATTTTTTAATAAATTTTATTTTTTAATAGATACCTAAATATTTTATTATACAATTTGCATCCAATATATTATCATTGACGACAAAATTGCATAATACAGATAATAAATTAGAATATACAATTACATCTTCTCTCTATATCTTCATTTTCGTCTTTTTTTCTCTTTGTTCTCATAATCCAGTTTCGAAGAAATAAGTCTGTATAAAATGAAAAGATATTATGTACATTAGCAAATACATATATACACAATCAATAAAATTATATATTAATAAATATAAAGTTTCAACTAACCTATAGAATATCCTCCTGTAAAATATACAACATAAAAAGGGAAATTAATAAAATGAATTATCTTGAATGTATGAGTTATATATACCAAATATTTTATTTTGTAGTAATATTAAAGCTGATAAGCACAAACAGAGCTGTAACACGTATATGCATATGCAATCTTTCACTACTCACCTCTTTTCTTATTTATATTTTATTCTCATATAAAGCACAGAATTATTTTAATTAGAAACAATTTCTCTTCAAACAGTGGTATACACAGTTGGTGCGCACGGACATGTTACTTCCGCTTTTGCCTCAATTTGACGGACCAATCACCGATCGTTATCCTGTTGTCCGTACTCTCACTTGAGGTACTCTAATAAGTTCGTGCTTTAGACGATCTTGAATATAAGAACGGACTATGGCCGGTATTCATAGTCCGTTCTTATATTTAAGATTGTCTTAAGCACGGACTTATATTCGCTCTCTTCGTCACACATAGATTGTGTCTGACGAAGAGAGCGAATATAAGTTCGTGCTTAAGACGATCTTGAATATAAGAACGGACTATGAATACCGCCCTATGAATACCGCCCTATGTAAAGTGGTCGCTCAAGATGGCCGCTCAAGGGCGCCAATATTGAATGACTTGTTATGTTTAATTAGGAAATAATGTACAATTAAAAGAAAATAACTATAGGGCTTGTTTGTTTTAGCTACACTGGGGCTGCTTTGGGTCTGCTCTACACAGGATAATACAGGACAAATAAATAATTTGTCCTGTATTATCTTGTTTAGAGCAGACTCAGAGCTGCCCCAGTGCAGCTAAAACGAACAAGCCCATAATATGCAACAATAATACCAAATTTTAATGGCGTTTTTCATTGGGATTGCACTTGTGCAGTATTTCCATAAGAGCAATGTTAAAATCTAAAATCTAAATTTATATTAAATCCTTCGTTCTTACAAAAATTTATCCATGCATTTCTTTGATCCGGATTTTTCGGAAACCAGTTTGTGAGTAAAAATTATTTAGTAATTATTGTGAATCTACAATTTCACAATACTATACATATGATTATAATCTCCAAAATAAAAATCTTATTATTGTTGATAATACTAACCGATGAAACGTTATTCCATGATTTCGAGCTGCTGCTGTTATGCCACAAGCTCTACAGATACCATTTTGATCGTTTATTTCCGTACACTGTTGCATAAAAGACTATACACTGCATATTAATGCGTACGGCGTACGGTATACCGCTTGCCGCTATGCTCGAGCATTCCCTCTCACTTTCAAAAAGTGGTCGCTCAAGATGGCTGCCATGACGTACATCCGTCCGCGGATTTACCTAGTCCTGGCTAGTATATGCTCCCTTCTGTTTCTTTTTACTCAATGGTTTTGACAGGTGTTAAGCCTTGTGTCCACGATACTAGAACTCGGTCCGAGATCTCGGACCGAGGGAAAGTTACTAGAACTCGGATCATGTACACACTGAACTTGGATGCAAAACTCGAATAAGAAGCTCGAACGAAAAAATGCGTTGCGTCCCATTTTTCGGTACGAGTTATTGCGAGTTGTTAGATTTTACTAGTTTCTTTTACTATCTGTCAAGACAAAATATAAGATACTTATAGTGATACGAGATACTGTGAACAATATAAATAATATTTTAGTAAGTAATTATAGAATTGAAAAAATAAGAAAAATATAATTCTTAAATAAAATAAATTAATAAGATTAATAATTAATAAGATTTACATAAGTAGTTATTATTAGTTTTAATGCAGATTAAATTAGACATTAAAAATATATTATAATTTATATATACATATTATTTTTCAAGAAAAGTATAATAATATATAAAATTGATTTTCAGAAAAAACTTCTTTTATAATTAAAAATGGATAATAAGGAAAATGTTAAAATTTTATTAATGTTATATCAACAACATTCTTGTTTATATGTTACAAAAAGTGTTGATTATCATAATCGTATGAAACGAGATCAAGCTTTACAGATAATCTGTAATCAGTACAAAGAATTAACAGGACAACCACTAACAACTAAAATTGCAAAAAAAAAATTAATAATTTAAGATCACAATATCTGGACCATCTAAATAAAATAAAACATTCGAAATCAAGCGGTGCATCACTTGATGATATCTATAAACCAACTTGGCAATATAACATAGATCAGAAAATCATCGTAAAGAATCGTAACTCGATTACAACGCTAACTATATTCAGCCAAGTATAAATATTATTGTTCGAGGACTCGGACCGAGATCTCGGATTGAGTTCTAGCATCGTGGACACAAGGCTTTAAGCCTTGTATCCACGATGCTAGAACTCGGTCCGAGATCTCGGACCGAGGGAAAGTTACTAGAACTCGGATCATGTACACACTGAACTTGGATGCAAAACTCGAATAAGAAGCTCGAACGAAAAAATGCGTTGCGTCCCATTTTTCGGTACGAGTTATTGCGAGTTATTAGATTTTACTAGTTTTTTTTACTATCTGTCAAGACAAAATATAAAATACTTATAGTGATACGAGATACTGTGAACAATATAAATAATATTTTAGTAAGTAATTATAGAATTGAAAAAATAAGAGAAATATAATTCTTAAATAAAATAAATTAATAAGATTAATAATTAATAAGATTTACATAAGTAGTTATTATTAGTTTTAATACAGATTAAATTAGACATTAAAAATATATTATAACCTATACATACATATTATTTTTCAAGAAAAGTATAATAATATATAAAATTGATTTTCAGTAAAAACTTCTTTTATAATAAAAAATGGATAATAAGGAAAATGTTAAAATTTTATTAATGTTATATCAACAACATCCTTGTTTATATGTTATAAAAAATGTTGATTATCATAATCGTATGAAACGAGATCAAGCTTTACAGATAATCTGTAATCAGTACAAAGAATTAACAGGACAACCACTAACAACTAAAATTGCAAAAAAAAATTAATAATTTAAGATCACAATATCTAAACCATCTAAATAAAATAAAACATTCGAAATCAAGCGGTGCATCACTTGATGATATCTATAAACCAACTTGGTGGTTGTTTGAAGATATGAGTTTTCTATAATATAGATCAGAAAATCATCGTAAAGAATCGTAACTCGATTACAACGCTAACTATATTCAACCAAGTATAAATATTATTGTTTGAGGACTCGGACCGAGATCTCGGATTGAGTTTTAGCATCGTGGACACAAGGCTTTAGTCATTGAACTATATACCATACTGGAACGAGCACAGGCTACCCCCTCTATTCGACAAAACGGTCAGACAAGGCCATAGACATAGTAAGTTTAGACTGAGCATCCTTTGTATAAGCGGTGATGTATACGATGAGAGAGAGAAAAGATATTAAGATGAGTTTCTCTCTCTTTTCAATGCCGGAGAGTGGGGAGCACTTCTCCTCATCCGCCGGCGCCGGTTCGTCGTTTCCCCCATAGACATAGTAGGGGAAACGACGAACCGGCGCCGGCGGATGAGGAGAAGTGCTCCCCACTCTCCGGCATTGAAAAGAGAGAGAAACTCATCTTAATATCTTTTCTCTCTCTCATCGTATACATCACCGCTTATACAAAGGATGCTCAGTCTATACTTACTATGGGTGTTTACGATAATTCAAGTTCGAGTTAGTTTCACTAGGACCGAAAAATGAGATAGACATAACCATCTAGAAGCTTTATGATTCATGACAACTCAACGCTGTCTTGTATTGCTTGAGTTAAATTCATTGAATTTATTGAGTTTATTAAGCAAATTTTATTGTAATAGAAAAATGTCAACTGCAAATCAGTCTATGAAAGAAACAAATAATGTTGGTATGTTTGTTGGTATACCTCTTTAATAAATTAATAATAATATAATTAATATAATAATAATATAATATAATATAATAACATATAATATAATCTAATAATATAATATAATAATGATATAAATATAATATAATTTTATAATAATAATATAATTAATAATAATAATAAATGACATTTTTCTATTACAATAAAATTTGCTCAATAAACTCAACAAATTCAATGAATTTAACTCAAGCAATACAAGACAGCGTCGAGTTGTCATAAATCATAAAGGTTCTAGATGGTTATGTCTATCTTATTTTTCGGTCCTAGTGAAACTAACTCGAACTTGAATTATCGTAAACACCCTATTAGCGTTTTCGAATAAACGGGGTTTGAACGATCTAGGGTTGATCAATCACTATTTTACTATAAATGCAAGTCTTTCATTGGTGGAGAGGTTGCAATGACGTCATTAACCAACCCTGGGTCGTTCAAATCCTGTATAATCGAAAACGCTATATGTCTATGGACAAGGCAGTGACTCGGTACCGGATTTCTCTTTCTATCTCGTCTATTCTCGACTAATAGTAGTTGTGAACACGTGACCGAAACTGTTGGTTAGATAGAGAGATCCGAACAGCAATCTCCATTTGACCGGTCGATAACAAAGGCGTGCTCGTTCCAGTATGGTATATATTTCAATGGTGTTAGTAGAAATCTGATGAATCTGATTGTGTTTGGTAAACAAGTGACAGTGTAATAATTAAAGTAATTAATTGGAAGATAGATAATTCAATTCTTGTGGCATTGTCGATGTGATGATGTTTAGTAATAAAAAGAACAGTTTACCTCCAAGACCCCACCTGCCAAACCATGAACACATGTTGGAAGACCTTGATAATGCTGTTGTAGATGATGTAGCTTTTAAACTCATAAGTAAATATTTGAATAATATTATATTAATTGCACATATTTTTATATTGGATTAGAATAAGTATACACTAGTCACATATATACACCAATAAACACATTATATTTCACATGCAGGTTATCCTATTAAGTCATATATCATTGCTCATTTTAAAGTTTTTCTTTACAAGAGTCATTAATATGTGGCATGAAACTCAGATTTATTTTTTTTTCTATGTAAATTTAATTTCATTGATTTGAAATAATTATGAGATAAGATTATTTTTTTTAAATATTAATAAACTTGGTCTTTGATCATTCTTATAAATATAATTTCAGATGATTTATGTATAAGAGAATCTTATGGTCTAACAAGTGTGGATAGTTCTGACGATATATATAAAAAAGTAAAAATGTATTTAAATACCAAACAACAATTGAGACAATTGGAATATACTTTGAGGAAAGGCACACAACAGATGCAGACAGATAACGAAGAAATTAAAAGGCTTGCGAATGATATTAGAAAGCAAGCACAAACTGCTCTAATAACATATTGAGGACACAAAGCTCTAGATATGTTTTAGTATTTATATTTATATCAAGGTATCATAATAATTTACCGCTTTGAACAGAAATAATATTAAAATACATACATAATTTATTCTATTATAAAAAATTTTAACCATTGTCGATCCTTAGCTGACAAATATTTTATTCATATCTCATTTTGGAACTTTTAAATAATGCTTTTATTTATATAAAACAAATTTACCAATTATTAATCAAGTAAATTATAAAATAAATTAATATATTGTAAAAATACATTTTTGAATGAATAATTTATTTATTGTAAGTGAATTTATTTGATCTGTGATTTAAAGAATATTTTGTATAAGATGTATTAACTGATCATAACATACCATGTATGCCATGTATAATAAATATTTCATGATAAAATAAACTTTGTCAATCATTTAAAAAAAATTCAGATATGTTAATTGTTTTAACATTGATATGTCAGTACTGATTGAATGATACATTATTACATATATTAAAGCATTATTTAATGCAGAACATTTAATAAAGTTGTTTCAACAAAATTTTTATGACAAGGCACTATTTAAAATTTAGTACTATGTATTACAGTAGTACAATACTATAACATTTATAATCGATCACATTTATCATTTGTGAATAATGTAATGTATATAAAGATATTCCGATCTTCTGTGCTTTCTGCGTGTAAAAACTTATGTACAAATTACTTATGATATTTTTATTTCTATATATTAAAGATATAGATGCTAGGTAATTGCTTAATTAAGAGGAACTGTTCGATAACCTCAGTTATTCAAAGAATTATCAAAAATTGCTTTATGTAGATAAGTTTGATTATATAATTTAACCATATAAAAATTGAAAACAGAACGTATATATTTTTTATAAAACTTTTTATAATTAGCCTTGTAAATTTCGTAAAATAGTATCTTTTATTTTAAATTTTCTGTAAATTCTATCTTTGAATAAAAGAAGACATCGAGTGCTGCCTATCAAATATGTAACTGTCTCTATAAATGTTATAATTATATCTTATACAATAAAAATATATTTATATAATCAACAATATACTTATACTTTAATACTGTCGTGCACAATTATTTCAGAAAATGATTTTATTATTTCTGCAAATAGTTTTTATGAGATTAAATAATCTTAATTAATAATTTAAATTAACTATGTGCATGTGTGCAATATAAAGATAATATAAAAAATAATAAAAAGAGAGAAAACCGATCAATTATCATAGTTATTTATGCTAACATTAAAATATATGGATATAAAAAATATACATATATAAAATCTGATAATAACTTTCATTTAAATGGACATTCTAACAAAATGCATTAAAAGAGAATGGAAAATTTATAATTAAAATTAACAAAGAAATATCTTGCTCCTATATATCTAACAATACATTTTGTGTTTTGATATATAAGCTCCCCTTTTCATATATAATTTAAATCTGGTAACCTATGTATAAACCAATACTGCACTACACAGTCTGTAAAGGCAGAAGCTACTTAATGGTATATACTGGGTACCATATCGAATCGATTTGCAGGTTCACTAAGGTAGGCACACCATGTGAAACCTGGCGGATATCCTGAAAAACGTAATTCATTAATGCACAATAGTAATGCAAAAACAGTACATATTTTTATAAATGATGCATACATTATATGTATTACAAGATTTTTTTTGGAAATCTTTTTTGAAATATCATTAGATGTACCTATAAAAACACAACAACTCAAACAACATGCATGTCTCTCAAAGTATAAAATAATTCCTTGACTATCAAATAAATGAAATAATAAATGCGATAGTTTCTTTGTTAAAATACACAACACAAAATTGAATATGATTATACAAAAACCAGTTACAAATTCAAAGTGCAGGTGAATTTATCCTTACTCTGAAATGTTGAATGTGCAATCAAGTTTAGTAAAACTTAAAGAAATATCATGCAATATGTATAGATAAATAATGTTCCACGTTCCAATGTGACATTAATAAAATTTTTTACCTCATTTAGCACATTGATATCATTATGATAATTATGTTATAAAATTTATTCGACGTAATACTTACATAATCTTAAAAATTGTTTTATGTGCTGATGATATGCGGATGAGGTAATATACCGAGTTTCATCATTTTCCGTCCAGCTGCATGCAAGTAATCCCTCAAGATTAGTGTGTTAGTTACATGCTGATGATTACACAAGAGTTAATAAGAATTTCATTGATTCTAGACTATTGAAGTTAATAAATTTAGTATTCAGATGCATTTTTTTCACTATTTCGCACAGAAATACACGGCGTGGTAGAGAATAGACATGTGTATATATTTTTATTCTGTAACATCTTCAACAGTCATATAAAAGTGCTTTACAATTTGTATATAAAAATCGACGGTTCTGTACAATTACAATTTTATAATGAATTCTGCAATAAGCATTCTGTAAACATAATATAAAAGTATGTTACATCTTAACTACAGCTTATAACTACGCAAATTTTAGGACGGACATAATGGATATATAAACCTCAAATATGTGTAATCTAATCAATTTAAAACCATCGATAGTGTGATGCTTACAATATATCAATACGTGTAATATAGCTTAATGAATCATCTCATTAACGATTATTATCATTCAACAATATTTTTCTCGTCATCAGCAACTTTGTGTACATATGTATAATTGCACTAAGAAAAATAAAAGAGATATGTATATAAATTTCTAAGCAAATTCCCCAATCTAAAAAAATTCCAAGACTTTTTAAAATATTAATACCAGTAAGTTGTTTTTGTCTCATGAAATATATAAAGTGTCAAAATTATCTCAATTAAGTAATATAAATAAACCCAAATAAATCTTACTTTGATAACTATTGTGTAATATACCCTGTTATCAAATCTGATTGTAGATTTGAAAGAATTATAATGCCTTACCTCATACTTATGGCAAAAGTAATAATAAAGGCTCAAAAATGCCCATCTCTTTTAACCCAGAAGTAGAAGCGAGGTAGACGCGGCGAACGGTATATCGAATATGATAGTGCCGTTCGGTGTCTAATCCTTATCCATCACACTACTATTACTATCCCCTAAAAGAGGGGAACTTCAAAATCTTAATAATAATGCCATTATTTAAGATATATTAGTCACAAATAAACAATCGCAAATTGTGCACATTTTTTTTTAAAAAAGGTAAATAATAACATAAGCTTGTTAATACTCTAAGCTGAGGAAAACAAATTTTACCTTTTAAAATGGTGAACAATTCTATTTTAATCGACATAATATATCAGACGTTTTGCTCAATGTTTCAACGTAATACGTTTCAAGATAAATTAATGGCTGAAAAATATAATCGAGACAAACTTTTCGTATTCTTAATATTTGTTAAAGTATGCTTTGGAAACAACATATAATTTGATGCGTTATTTAATGACGTGATTAAGCGTAAGTTTATGAAATCTAGAAAAAATCGATATTTTGACATCTATCGATATTGTAAAAGATATGTAGAAAAACACAAGGTAGATAAGCAAAGCTAGATAGACATGAATCACATTATGAGATCGTAAATACAAGATGTGCTGCAAGGAAAATCTCTAACATAAAATTTTTTTGTATGTTATCTGTCGAATATATTGTGGAATGTGATATGATAAGACGATAAGTCTTCATTTATAATAATTATTATGAAGAGATTTTACCTGAAAATGGCATTTTATGAACAAAAATATTGCATCATTATCTCACAATCAGTATAAATTGTACATTTTAGTAGATTTCATTGCACTTTGCAATTTTCCCGTCATTAACTGCTCTTTTCTTTTATCTTGTCTATTATAAAAGTAATTCTAACAAAATTATTAAATAATTTTAATTGTTCAATTATTTAATAATAAATTACAACAGAAGTTTCAAAAGTCCAAATAAATGATTGTTCTCATTATTACCAAAAACCAATTACCAATAATAATTAAACACCAATAACGCAAACACTCATTATGTTCATAACATTGTAATTTTAGAAACATAATTGTTGACTGAGCCATTGCATAACACATAACAACTCGACCATACAATGTTAAACCATTCGAAGTGTCAGGAACATGTAAATGTAGTTTTCAAAATGTTGCAAAAATGTTTTTCTTTTCAAAATTTCTATCATAAGGATCTACAGTGCCTTTTGAAAGAACGATATCAGTCTCTGTAAGTCAGTCATCTGGTAAAGTCTGGCATTAAAAAGAATTTGCGTAACGTCAACTTGCCTCTGGGCTTGTATTTGAGATGGTCCTCAATGAATTGACAAGGGCAACGGGCGGAGACACAATGGCGCGGTGGAACAGACAGACCCGTAATGCCTCTATCACGTTCCTGCGAGTCTATAACCAGATCAAGTCTGCGGCGCACGAAGTGACGTGCCCATCGAGACGCATACCTCAGCAACAGCAACTCCGCCCGTTCCTGTCAACACACACACGCACAACCATCATCATTCAGGTGTACCCAGGCATAAAATATAATATGTAATTTCTGTTCTTTTCTTTTTTTTTTTTTTTTTGATCTTACAGATAACACACGCAGTTTTAAATCTACTCGAACTATCAAAATGTATTTTTTGTCTAGTGTAAAATCTTGAATTTGTTTCAAAGTCGAAGCACAAGCTTAGTTTAATGTATGTATTTTTGTTATATATGTGAAATGTTGCGCTACTGTGTTAATAATAACTTAGATAATATCATAAAGTATTTTCTGGTTGTTATATGAAATGCATGAAGCTCATTATCAATTCAAAATGATCTGTTCACCACTTTAGAAGTACATTTGTCTCTCACAATATCATTCATATATATATTATATATATATAGCGCTATAAAAATATATCTGATCAAAGTCAGAAGCATTAAAATGTAATTGTATAAGCATTAAAAATTTTTTAATAACAAGGAGAACCGATAAAATATTCTTCAGCATAAATAAGAGACTCAATAGAAATCTTCATTTATAACTTTAGAAAATAATAATTTCAATACCAACTTCCAAAATTTTGATTATTCCTTTGAAAAATATAATTTACTGGAATGCTGAAATAGATTGCTATGATAAAGAGATTATCATATCCATTTATATTATCTATATATCTATTTTTCTATATGGATTGCGGATTTAATCCAGATAGCATATTCAAGCTTAATGCTAAATGTGGCAATGCAGAGTTCTTGGAATATGATACAATTAAAAATGTATTTTATGTAAAAAAAAAAAAAGTTTGTATCGTGTAAATGAAATATCAGAACCACATTTAGCATCAAGTGTGGAATGTAACTACAACGATCCATGAGCTTTATTGTCGAGTATTATCAGAAATGAAAATCTCGTCGCAAGTTCGTCGACTTTAGATTTCGGTACTGTAGCCGTGCAAAAAGTTATATCTATGTTTATTCGTTGATTATCGGAAAACGATAAATGATATGAGAAATACATTTTTACGCTGTCTATGCAGCACAGAAAACTACAGCCAACAAAATTATACGAATTTTAATTTCTGAGAGTAGGAGTACTTGTCATGTACTAATTATTTATACTTTACTTCAATACTTCTTAAACAAGATATTAAGTACATTTTAAGTAGTTTCGAATTAAATGCAAATAAATGACCTTTGTAAATTTCCAAATTAATATAACAAATACAGTAACAGGAAACAATGATCAAAATATTGTAGTTACTGCATCGATATGCTTGCGTGCATATTAAAAGTTGGTTTAAAAATTCGAAGGCATAAAGTTCTTTTTGTAACGCGTAACAAATGTCTGAATATAAAATCTGTACTAACATATTTATATATTGTGCGATTTAACTATTTCTATATCAATAGAAAAATGGCCACTTCTATGAATATATAAAATTAAATATAAAAATGATTCTAAGTCCAAAATTAAAACGTAAGTTTTACAATTACAGCGAAAATTAAATCGATGGAAGTAAGTAGCAGTTTTCTTTGGAAGCTGCTCCAATTGCTCATATATCTTATACTCTGAGCGTACTGTTTATCAATATTGTGATAATAAAATTGTAAAAATCTTCATGATATTGCCATAACGAAGATAAAATAAGTACATAAGCAACAGTATAATATGCATATAAAAGATCGTATTTGATGAAAATATTAAAATGCTCGTATAGCAGTGCACAAGAGAATAAAACAACTCGAAAAAACCCCTACAACTTCAATGCGTAAGCATGCGAAACTGCACGTATATCTTTTTAAGCTGTTGCAGCTTGTTCCGAACAACATCTCAAATGCCTCTGTCTCTCAGAAAGCTACTCCATCTAGGACAAAAATCTCTGCCCTGAATGCGTGGCTTATTGCGTAACCATTCCTCTATATATTGACATGGACACAGAGCGGACGCTAAGTGACGTGGCGAAGAAGGATTTCCACCCTCCTCGTCAACTGTCCAGTCCAAGCGTCGACGTAAATAATCCTTCGCCCAACGTTGCACATAACGGCAGAATACTTGTTCGTTTTTACCCTGGTAGTTTAATGCAATGCACAATAAACGTTTAATACAACTTATCAATCGCAAGCAGAAACGTCAAGTTCCGCGCAAAAACCGAATTCAATAGGTCCGTAACATTAGAGAACTAAAGATGCGCTGATATATCGCGTGTGAGAGTTCTTTTCAGCTATATTCTGTTACATCACCAGTACTTAAAATGAAACAAAAACGTGTTTTTCGAGGAAACAATTAAAAGACCATCACACGTGACAAACATAAATAAAAAGATCTAAAAATGCCTCATTGCATATCATTGATAACGCTCTCATCATTGATAGACACTCTTCTTTAGCTCTCCAGAATTTCTCAAAATATAGTGTTTATAAATTTAATTACAAAAAAATTGAAAAAAAAAATGAGGATAATTATAATAAAAAAAAGAAAAAAAACTTTGAACATACAGAATTATAATTCAGAAATAAAAATTGAAGAAATCACACAGTTTACCTGTTTACGAGAGATTCTTGTAGTGGTGCTGCCTTGTATAACAATGTCATTGTCATCAATATCCATACGCTGTTGTAATTCTCGTTGTCGACTTAATTCGCTTGCATCATCACCACCAGCAATTATTCTACCTTCTCGTTCTTCTCGTTCTATCACTTCTTGCAATTTTTTCTATCGTAAAACAAGGCATATTAGTTTCATGCAAAATTATATAAATATACAAATAAATAAATAAATAATAATAAGGGAGGATATAACATCCCTGTATTTAAATATTTTTTGAGCATAATATATAAACATGTGCTAAGTATTAATCTTCTTAATTATCTCACTATACATTATTACAAAAAATGATCAAGTTATACAATTTTATATTATGCATTTGGAATGTTGATAATACTTACAACACAATCGGTAGTATCAAAGTATATGAAACACAGGTTTACTTTGTGACAGGAGATCTTTCCTCTGTCGTCCAACCCCAGTAATATTTTGTGCCTTAACAAGTGTTTGTTGACTTGAGCCATACATTTCTCGAGATTGTGATTGAGCTTTATTTTTATGAACATGCAGACAAATATTGCAGCTGCGTTCAGGATTAACCACATGACACCGAGTCCAAACAAAGTGAGACCAGTAACACCGGAGAACAATAGACCAAGTAGTACAACAAAAGCGGTGAATATCCAAACGACGAGAATTCTCTTATAACATATGTTATACATATTAAAGCGTACATCATTCACAAGTAGCTCCATTATGTGAACATAATCTTCCACCGTAAGCTGTAGATGAGATATATTGTATTACAATTTCATTAGAATATTCATCATTTTAATTCTTTATAAAATTATACATGAGAAAAATAATACTACAAAAATATTGCAATAAAATTCTTTTAAAAATATAATACATTTAATAAAAATATGATATAATACATACTGTTAATCCTTGTGCCATTAATTCCTCCGGCACTAATTCTGGTCTGAATTTGGCTGGAGTAATCCATGGCCACTTAGTATTTACTGGTAAGAGGGTAACAATAGTATCACCATTGGCGAAACCCTGTCTTATGTTTCCAATAGATGTACTGATAACGTTACTTGATGCATTTCTGCCATTAGATACGTCTCTTAGATCTATAGTTTTCAAAGAAGCACTCTTAGCTTCCACCGCTCTAACTTCAGACGGTAATTTAAGTTCCGGAGTTTCAGATGTAATAGAACGACTTAAACCTGATCTATCTAAATTAATCTGGACGGATTCAGTTGCTATCACAGCGCCTCGATACTCGTTAGTCTTCTTATCATTAACATCAGGTGGATCAATATTTTTATTGATCTTGTCGACTTTTACTGTAACCGACTCGGGCTTTATTACAGCGGGTGCACTATTAACTTTACTTCCTGTACCAGTAGCTTCCTTTGGACCCGTTTCATCCTCAAATTGGACCCAGTTCTTCGTCTTCATAGCAATAGAAGGATTAGCTGCCGCCGCCGCATTATCAATTGTATCTTCGGAACTCATGACTAAAAACACACAAATTAGAAATATTATTTATATAAATATAAAAGAGCAATATACTGCAAACAATAAATAATTGATAACACATATTGTTATTTAAGAATAAATTGTAATTTGAAGTACAGCCTTTTCGAGGCAATTATTTTATATTTTTAATTTAAAATTATTTTATCAGCAGCATTTATTTCAACTGATTGTGCGCATTGTACATATAAGTGATTTTATTGACAGTAGGCTGACAGTAGGGAGTGTCCGGACATGGAATTTGAGAGGTAAAGGTGTCATCATTCTCACGATGCGCGATAACAATATCGATAAAAGATCCTTATCCAAAGACAGAAAGATAAAAGTCGCGTGCGGCTTTCAAACGTACGAGGTGCAACCGCTCGAAATGCGTAAATCTCAAATGTCGAGCCATGCATAAACTCGACGTGCATACCTCGCGCGACTCGGATTTTATCGGACACGGTTTTGCAATGATCGTGCGATTGCGATCGATAAGTGGTTTCGCATATTTTCGCACATATTTGCGATATCCGACGAGAACGAAATCGAATCGGCGCGTACGTAAATACATACCTGCTATGATATGGCTTGTCTCATGCCCGTGAGACGAAAAATGTGCGCGATGAAACACGAAATCAAGGTGTACGACATAGGTGCATGGCGGAAGTTAGGTGGGACGTTAGCGGTGTAACAGCGAGGTGGGGTTGGTAGGCGCGACGTGAAACACGAATATGTTGCACACCTATGCGCGTGCACATATACGTGCATTTCACGTGGTTCGCACGCTTTCAGTTTTGTTGCGGGACATTTTTTCTCACGAAATTTTCATCAAATTAATCGCATGCCACCGCAGCATATTCGCCGCTTTACTCAAATACCTTCGCATATGATTAGGATAAATTAAAAAGGAAATTTAGAGAGAAGCGGCATGAGTCTACCTGTTTACCATCTTTGTGCACTTGCTCGTAACGTAATGTGTTCGTGTGCGCAGCTGCATTCTAATTATATTTACAACGTTATATATCAGCTGATCAGAGGCACTAAATCAACGGAGTTATTTACGCTTAATTAACAAGGTTCACTGGTTTGCAAGTGAATACATATCTACATGTTTGTTCATATCATTCGAAAATATACGTCGTTACACGCATTTCATATTTAAATTAAATATATATATTTAGATTATTATATTTATATATATATGTGTGTAATTGTTTTCATGAGAAATATATTTTCTTTTATAAATTTATACTTGATATTATAGAATTATATATTATTCGTATTTGAACTTGCTGTGTAAAAATGACAGGTGTCAAACGGTAGATGTCAGGGCTTATTTACCTTAATTGCGCTTTATATCTCCTCTTTATTTCTCAATGTTTACAACTTTAGCACTTTTTGATTTTCAATTTTAAGGCATGAATATCTTTACTTGTTTCAGAACATATTCACTTGCGCAAAATAAAAGTGTATTTGATCTTTGAAAGGAAAGAAACGCAGTGCAGCCTAAAAGTATAACCTAGTCGGTCCACTAATGATGTATTGACATGAACCTTGTTGTCAAAATGTACCGCTTAAACTTAGCACCTCGTGTATCGAGATGTATTTTATCAAATACGTCTTTTACTCGCTCAGCAGTGAATGTTCGACGCAATATCTATATTTATAAAAATACCTTCACGAAATCCTCGCGATTTTGTGCATTAGAAAAATATCGTCTTTACGATAATCACGAGTCGCAGAAAAGAAGATCGAAGATGCTTCTCGCTGTATCACTACCTACTTTGATCTTTAATTTTCTGCTCGGTATCGAGGACACCGACGAGGAACCGGAAGTCATTACGACAATCAAACGATCTGTACTATTGATACAGGTTAAGTATTGAAATATGATCTGTTATGTATACCTCTTTTTTATATATTTCTTGCTATTTTTTTTATGAATTTATTATTAGGACAGAATATATTTTTATTTAATCTCATACAGTTTCAGCAATGTTTGCTTTCCCTTTATAGAAGGGAGAATTTGAGAAAGCAGAGCGAATGTTGCACTTAGCGTTACGCCAAGCTCAAACTATACAACATTATGATGCTGTTACATATGTCTACGATGTAATGGCTAATCTTGCTTTTGACACCGAAGATTATCACAAAGCAGAGAAATTATTTGTATCAGTTTTGCAAAGACTGATGTCAAATGGAGCCTCTGAGGATGACATGAGAGTCATTCATATAAGTCTGAAGATGGCCAAAGTATTTGAACATATGAAAGAGATCAAGTAAGCAATTTGATCTGTAGCAAAATTTTATATATTTTCTGCTCTTCATAAAATACAAACATTTGATATTTTAAAGAATAATAAATAGAGAATGATATTCTCAAAGAGAGAAGAAAATGAGATTTATCAATTAAACTATTTTGCATCTCATACTTTTAATCCTTTTCTTATTACACTTATAATCTTTAAATGATCAATTTTATTTATTCAGAAAAGCAGACCAAGGTTATAAATTTTGCATGGAGCATTTACAATCCCATATCGAAAAAGATCCTGAGAATAAAGATGCTATATTACTGCAGGGTATGACTTTTGATTGGTATGCGCGAATGCTTTTATCACAGTCTAGGCATACCGAAGCTTTCAACTATTTTCTTCAGGCTTATGATATATGCAAAAAGATAAATGGCGAGGAACACGAACAGACTGTAATCCTGCTTAATGATTTGGGAACTGTCAGTTGTATGCAAGGAGAATACGATGAAGCTATCAAATACTTGTCTGCTGCAGCAAGAATAGGTAGTACTAATATGATAATTTTGATAATGATTATTTGCAATTACAAAATAAACTATATCTTATTTCTAGGAAATAATTTATCTGACATGACCGACTTGGGGTCGATTCATGTGAACTTAGGAAATGTATTTTTGAAAAAAGGCTTGTATGATGAAGCCAGAAGATCCTGTCAAGCAGGAAGAATAATAGCAAAGAATAGAAATGACAATGATTCATTGCTAGAAGCTAATGAATGTCTCAAGGAAGTAAAAAGATTATTATCATTGTAAATTTATGTACATTTAGATACATTTGTTATAAAAATGTAGATATTTATGTGAAAAAGTTGTTTATAAATATATTTAAAAAAAACATTGAAAAACTAATTATTATTACAATTTTAATGATTATGATACGTGAAGAACTGAATGCAGGGAAAAAAAAAAAATCAGTTTTTCATCAAATAAACCATTTATTATTTAATACTCAATGAATAGTGGCCACAAGAAATAGACCTGTGTTACTTCAGAACACGATTTTCTATGTTGTATGCGTGGTTTTCAATGTCATTTGTGCGTTTGTAGCATTTGCATTAGATTCCACTGTATTCTATGTCATATGAATACATTAATTAGTTTGTCATGTCATAATTTATTTCAATATTAAAAATAAGGAAGTTGCAATAAAAAAATATCAGGTAATGTTTTTACATAATAAACGATGATAACGTGGAACATATGTGCATACACACACATCCATAAAACCCAATCTTTCCATATAGCTATTCATCTCTCTGTATAAATCTTATAAGTACATCCATATTTCAGAAGCAAATCAACTGCATTGTACATCAGCCTTGCTTTCCACAACTGTATATTTTTCAGTTAAGATGTAAGATTAATTTGTGTATAATATAAATTTGTCAAATTTATTATAACTTTCCGAACATTATCGAAAGCTTTTTGCTCTCTATTAAATAACATGATAATCATTTCTGGTACATCACAAATTGTATTTACAATTTCTATTCGGCATCTTCATGAAATATTCTGATAATAAAAAATATGATAGCATTAATATACGTCTATTAATATTACAAATCTCTTTGGAAAAAAATAATGTTTTCTTACAAGACGATTTATGCGAATTTTTATTACAAACTCAAAATATGCAATAATTATATACATATACAATTAAGCTATGCTAACAGATGTACAATTTATCATTTATTATGTGCCATTCATATCGACCTGTATCACATTACTATGCTGTTATTAACAAATAACATGTGCATTGACTAATTGAACTACTTGGTACATAAAGCTATGTTTGTTTTAAAATAAATTTTAAATTAATGTACTTTAAATAAATTTATATTCAAAATGGATAAAAATGTTCATAATTTTATCCAAATACTTGATATAGCAGCAGAATTCAGCTATCACTTTTGTCTTAGGCATCCCAGATATAAAAATAAACAAATTAAATATTTCTTCCAAACAAAAGCGTGACTCACTTTAATGGTACTTAATATAAATGAATATAATGTTATTTAAGATCGACTTAATTGTATAAAATTGCAGAATTAAAAAGTGAATTAAAAAATATTTTCAGTCAAATAAGTATCCAAGAAATATAGCAACAAATATATGTATATAATTATTGCTCTAATAAAATGTATATCAAACAAATCATATTTACCTTTAGAATATATTGGTTATGAAAATAACTCTTATCATAACACTGTCTGGTGACATAAGTCTTTATAACATTTTTATATCTGGTTTTATATTTCACAAGATATTCACAAAATCACATAGCTTCTCTTTTTTAATGTAAAAATAAGGGATGGTATATAGAGGCTTACATTATTCTCTTCCTTTTTATGATGTAACATACTTATTTTTGCAATTCTATTCATTTTTTTTCTCAAACATAAATGCAGCATTCATCACAGAAGTATATAAGGATGATATTCATGTCACTGGTATTCAGGAGATATTAAGATAACATATCTTTTCAGAAGAAAACATCGTATCAAAAACAAATTTTCTGCACCACCGCTTTATGTAATGGAAATTTTTTCTCAGAACTTCAATGAGTAAAATAAACCAATCAAAAAGTTCATCCTATAGCAAATGTATTTCTTATTCATAATTTGCTATATGAACCATCATGTATACTCCAAAAAGGAGTGCAGCAATCTCCTTGAATGACTGCCAAAATTTAGTGGCCGTCAAGAGCTCTGGTATTACAGAAACAGTTGCAATGTAAATAAAACCTCCTGCTGTAAACGGAAGAATCCACTTTGTTGCAAAATCACCTAAAATTCAAAAAATAAAATTAGATGGAATATATAACTAGGGACTATATGTCTCTATTCTAATTTTTAATTATATATTTCTTACCCATTCCTTCAGCCAATAAAGAAACAAAAGTTCCGAGCAAAGCACCTACAGCAGTGACCAACTGCAACATCATAGCCTGCAAACATTGTGATTAGAATGGTGATTACAAAATTTTACAAAATTAAACTTTAAAACAAACAGCAAGAAAATAATAAAATACTATGCACAATTGCAAGTGAGTTTTAATTACTTAAAACTACACAGCACTTTACACAATTCAATTTTTGCACATGCATAGATATATATTAATTTTTACAAGTATTTACCTTTCTTTTGCTATAGCCGCTTTGTATCAAGATAGCGAAATCACCGATTTCATGCGGGATTTCATGCAACAAAATTGTGAATGTTGTAATGTATCCGATACTATTTCCAGCCATGTAACTAGCTCCTATAGCTAGACCATCCGTGAAGTTATGCAGAAAATCTGCAACCAAGTTCAAGTAGCCAGCAATCTTTATGTTGCTTACAGGTACTTCTTGCTCCTTGGAAACCATTTTACTGCTTTTCTTCTTTTCCTTCTTCTCTGATGAATCATCTTCCTTTTCTTCTTCAGTGTGATGGTCATTAGAATGACTGTGATTGCCTTTAATAATGCGCACTGCCTTCTCTACTATTAAGAATACTATTATACCTAACAGTACACACAAGCCAACTGACGTGTCATGTTGGTGATGCCCATGTTCCTCATGATGGTCATGTGAATGTGAATGTGAATGTGCCTCCGAAGACTCATGTGCATGAGGAACCAATGCATGGGGGATCAAATGAAGAAACGCATCACCCAGTAGGCCACCAGATGCAAAGCTCAGTAAGATTTTTAACAACGACTCACGTTGCTTGGTATTGTCTAGAGGTACAAAGAACAAAATGAAGAAAGGTGCAGCAGATATGATTAAGGTCGATCCGACGGCTCTTAAAATAATATCGTTATGATCTTTCTGCGAAACATTTGCTTGTGCCGAATGAGAGGGTTCATGATCGTGTTTATGGACGTGTTCATGGTCGTGATTGTGTCCGTTGTGATGCTGATGATCACTTGAATAGATCCGGTTGGCTTCTTTGGAATATTTGTAACTCGGCGATTCGTTGTCGTGATGCTCGTGAGTCTGGCAGATAGTCGGTAGATTGAGAATAATGAGCGCGACGTACGTAGTGATTACTATCTTCGAGATCCATCTATGCATGAAGATTCGTCGGTTATCTTCCGTCATCGTGGAATTTTCCGCGATTTAGCTGACACAGTCGAAATGTATTCTTCAGCTGATGTGACGTTGTCATACGTGTCTATGGAAGTACAACACGATATGTGGAAGTTTTATCAACAAAATACGTCATATAACCACGTATATCCAAACACTAACCTCATTGTCGTCTCCAGTCTCTATAAACTTGCACGCAATAGAAGTTTATTCTATATTGCTGAACTTTGGGTACTGAATCGCTTATTGCGAGCCGAGAGAGAACCACACGTCGTGTATTGCTATCCTTAGATCAATGTTCGCGATGTACACAGTGATGCGCTGTCGTGGGATTTTTTCCCGTACGGAACCTCCGTGCGCAAGCGTAAACTGACGTCACGGCTAAACGTCGGCTGCTACCACAGATGTATCTAGGGAAGCTTTCCATCAAGGCATTTATGACTGAATTCCCACTGAGTGCGTCGCGTCACGAGTCATCCAATCAAAACACATATTTTATATGTGTTGTATAATACATATTATGGCATATATGAAATGTGTGTTTTGATTGGTGACGCGTGACGCGACGCACTCAGTGGGAATTCAGCCTTATGGCTCAAACAGACCTCCAGATGTCTATACTTATAGCGTTTTCGATTATACAGGATTTGAACGACCCAGGGTTGATCAATCACTATTTTACTATAAATGCAAGTCTTTCATTGGTGGAGAGGTTGCAATGACGTCATTAACCAACCCTGGGTCGTTCAAATCCTGTATAATCGAAAACGCTATTAGTACTAGATCGCTAACTTCGTCAAAAGAGCTGAGGCCGGCAGAATTTCCGGTTTCGGCCATGACAGCCTACAACAAAATGGCGACAATGCGTGTGTTATGTGTATAGCCGAGAGCACAAGCTTTTACATAAAGCATAACGCATATGGCCGGAGCACAGACTTTTGCATAAAGCATAACGCATAAGCATAAGTAAATTGATTGGTCCATTTCCTTATGCATTTGCTTATGCTTATATATAGACCAATCAATTTCCTTATGCTTATGCGTTATGCTTTATGTAAAAGCTTGTGCTCTCGGCTATAAGCATAAGGAAATTGATTGGTCTATATATAAGCATAAGCAAATGCATAAGGAAATGGACCAATCAATTTCCTTATGCTTATGCGTTATGCTTTATGCAAAAGTCTGTGCTCCGGCCATATATCTGTACGTGCGTATGCACATGTGATACCCGACGTGGTGATACAAATTGATAATATTGTAAAAATTCTTGAATGATGCCGAGCAGTTGTTGCATTCCAAAATGCAAAAATACTACAAAAGATGGTTTTTATTTATTTAGGTAAGTAAAATGTATTTATTTATAATTCGAGATTTGTAATATTTGAAGATTATGTTTCAGTTAAAAATGTAAATATTTTAGATTTCCATTGAATCGTCTAGACATTTTAAAAATGTGGATGAATGCCATTGGAAGAGACGGTTTTGAACCCACAAAATATCATTTAATCTGTAGTGCTCATTTCACAGATACAGATTTTATGGAAAGACCTAATGCAAGTGGTCTTTAAAAGTCTTTCCGTCGGTCGTTAAAAGATCGTGAAAATAAGTTACCAAATAAAAATGCGTTTTCTCAAATAATTTATCGAGTAATACGCAGATATGCGTTGGATACTGATTTATTTTCTAACAGTAACGTTTGCTACGAAGAATTCGAGATAGGTATAGATACGCCGCATCGTCTGCAGTTAATAAATATGATTTGTCGCAAATATTTAACAATTCAAATGTATTCATATTCTAGAATATTAACTAAAAATGTAATAAATCCCGTCAGTAAACGGCAAAAATTATCAAAATTAATATTTTTTAATAATACATAAATTTTACTTTAATAAATATAGTAATGTGTTTTTTGCAATTCTTTTAATAAAATGTATTTTTTACTATAATATTAATGTTTTATTATTATTTTCTGCGTCCATAGCATACGTTTTATTATTTTATAAATGTTATAAATATTTTTTTAAATATTAGAATTAAAAAATGTTATTTTATTAAAAATGAAAAAAAATACAAAATAAAAATATTTTAATACATTTCATGCAATAGCGGGAGCGGCCATTTTGTTGTAGAATGTCATGGCCAAAACCGGAAATCCTGCCAGCCTCAGTTTTTCTATACGTCAAAGGGTGCGGTCGAGTTACTGCTACAAATGCTTTGAAGCGTTTCGACTGCGGTCAATTTAGCACTTCGAAACATTTCAATGATATAAATGACGTCACTGAAACGTCATAAATATTCTTTACCACTTTCCGCTTCCAATGCTGCAGCCGGAGAGGTAGTACGGCTGAAGCGTTTTTTGAATTTTCGTAAATTGCGGGAAATTGTGTCGACTGTCGACTGAACAACATACATGTGTAACGTGGTTCTACGTGCTCATCTGAAGATTCTGTGTATAATAAAAAACGTTGAGCTACATTATTGTTAAAAATGCCAAATATTACGCTATTTGATGAAAGAAATCAAAGTATATGTTCAACATAATTTTTAATATTCTTAATACGGTTTTCATTTGTGATATTTTGAGAGGTTATTATTATGTCAATTTCCTCATTATCACAAAGATAAGAATATATATCTAAATAATTCTTTACAATACATATTGCAGCTATATCTTTATTCATTTTTAAAAAATTTTTAAACTTCGTTATGTTTTATATGTTAATTTATATTTTTTTTTAATTTTACACTTCAAACGCTTCAGACACTTTCAAACCGGTCAATTTTACCAACGTTGAGAACATCTGTAGCGCTACTTGACCATTCCATGAAAGCGTTGAAAACGAAAGCGTTCGAAGCATTCAGAAGCGGCAACTCGACCGCACCCAAAGCCTAAAGTTAACGATCTAGTACTAGTATAGACATCTGTGAACAGACCAGAGCGGCGAAGCGGCGAGCGGCGAGCGGTATCCAATCAGAACGCCGCTTTTCCAGACGTCACTTCCGCCGCTCTCTCGAAGCGGCATTGCAGAAAAAGTTGATCAAGTCTAGGCCAAATTCCCACTGAGCGCGTCACGCGTCGCGTCATGAGGGTGCCGTCACATACAGCCCGTAATCCGTAATCCGCACCAGAAATCCGCAAAAATTACTAGGTATTTCATCCGTAACGTTACGTGTGTTTTTATCTCCTTGTGTCTCATGGAGCCGTAATTTCATGAAATTTCCGTAAAAGTTAGGCCAAATTTCCACTGAGCGCGTCACACGTCGGCGTCATCCGTCACGTCACGAATTAACCAATCAAAACATCTCATTTTATTGCATCATTTGCCGCGCGAATAAAATGGGATGTTTTGATTAGTTAATTCGTGACGCGATGGATGACGCCGACGCGTGACACGCTCAGTGAGAATTCGGCCTTACTGCAAGCTACTAGTTATTACTAGTAATGCATTTTCTAATTTTATTTATTTAACTAAATTAGACGATATAATTAAAACTTTTGTTAAAATCATAATATATTTTGTAGTTTTCTTATAAATAAAATACAAATAAACAATTATAATCTGTTAAATAAAAAATAGTACTACCGTTACGTCTGTATTTACGGCTCCATGGAACACAAAGAGATAAAAACACACGTAATGTTACGGATGAAATACCTAGTAACTTTTGCGGACTTTCGGTGCAGATTACGGATTACGGGCTGTATTTGACGGCACCCTGAAGATTCATCGCTAGCGGAGAGCGGCGACTGGAAAAATAACATTCTAATAGCGTTTTCGAATAAACGGGGTTTGAACGATCTAGGGTTGATCAATCACTATTTACTATAAATGCAAGTCTTTCATTGGTGGAAAGGTTGCAATGACGTCATTAACCAATCTTGGGTCGTTCAAATCCTGTATAATCGAAAACGCTATAATTGGATGCCGTTCGCCGCTTCTTCGCTCTGGTATGCAAGAGACACACATAACCTTAAAACAAAAACATAAATGTGAATCAATCTTCTAAAAATGTCAAATCAAAATAATGAGAATATTGTAATAAATTATAATAATAGTTTTCTTCGGTGATCGAGTGTTGGTCTTTTACAGTATAGCGCTAACAATAATAAACGCTTACAATTATTATAGTTTAAATTCATTTTTGGAGCTATAAAATAATAAAAAATTTAGAATATGTATAATATGGAGCTAATTTTTTTTTATAGGTTAAGTTTACTTCAAAATAAACTGTAATGAATTTTTCTTACGCAATAGTTATTTATGATAACACAATAAAGCACAAATATAAAAATAATACGTATTTTTTATCAATTTTAAAATTTTTTATTAAACAGTTATTTAATTTTTATTATCCTCGTTCGTCGATGCTCATCGCTCGTCGCTTGCCATCACTCGCCGCTATTCGCAGCTCGCAGCTCACCGCTCTGGTGTAGACAGCGGGAAATGATTTTCATTCGTTCGTCGCACGTCGCTCGCCGCTCGCCGCTACGCCGTTCTGGTCTGTTTGAGCCATAATGCTCTCTCTAGGGGTGTTTACGATAATTCAAGTTCGAGTTAGTTTCACTAGGACCGAAAAATGAGATAGACATAACCATCTAGAACCTTTATGATTCATGACAACTCGACGCTGTCTTGTATTGCTTGAGTTAAATTCATTGAATTTGTTGAGTTTATTGAGCAAATTTTATTGTAATAGAAAAATGTCAACTGCAAATCAATCTATGAAAGAAACAAATAATGTTGGTATGTATGTTGGTATACCTCTTTAATAAATTAATAATAATATAATTAATAATAATAATAAATGACATTTTTCTATTACAATAAAATTTGCTCAATAAACTCAATAAATTCAATGAATATAACTCAAGCAATACAAGACAGCGTCGAGTTGTCATAAATCATAAAGGTTCTAGATGGTTATGTCTATCTCATTTTTTGGCCCTAGTGAAACTAACTCGAATTTGAATTATCGTAAGCACCCTAGGTCTTCCATGGCCCTGGCACGCTAACGAGATTCGCGGTAAGTAGCAAGCAGCAAACAAATGGCTTAGTTTACACCGATTGTTTAGTACGCGTACCAAGTACAAAAGCAGCTTCTTTGATTAGTGTAGATTTTACACTAAACGATATATACTTATCGGAGAAGCAGTTTAGTATTTGGTACGCGTACTAAACAATCGGTGTAAACTAAGAAAATAATAGCTTTTCCAAACGTTGCGCCGCGGCATCTTATCAGCCGCTTAAGCAGAGTTCTCAATGAGTGCGTACAGAAAACACAACAGTTGCACAACGTTGTGCAATTGTTGTGTATGTTTGTCAACACTCGACGTTGATTTGTTGGCTTTAAAAGATCTGATAGAATACTCCAATAGCAATTAGCGCTCACACAACCGTTGTGTTATCACGTCCATTAACTACCGCTCACTGCAATGCGTGTTTGATTTTGGATTTGGCGTTGAGTGTATCGCAACCAATGGCTGCGTTCAGCAAAAAAAGTAGCATAATAGCAATCAAACGTGATTGGCTTTTACTTTTAGAACCAACAAATCAACGTTAAGTGTTGACTAAACGACAATTCAGCAGTTGTTTTGCTGAACGCGACCATTGTACCTTCACTAGGCTACAATGGCCGCATTCAGCGGACTCAACAGTTAGACAAAGTTACTAGATTTTCCGTTGAATGACGCTGTTAATTTGTTGGCTCTAAAGCTGGTTCTACAATAAGTTGCAAATGCCCCGTCACCGGTCGCGAAGGATGGCAACTACTAATTGGAAAGCGCTATTTATAGTTATTTTTAGTAAGACGGAGCATTCGCGACTGGCGACGGAGTATTTGCAACTTATTGTAGAACCGGCCTAAAAGTAAGAGCCAATCACGCTCGATTGCTACTGAACGGTTTGTTTTGTTGAATGCGCCCATTGTTGTACAAATCTAGTAACTTCTGAATCCGGCCGTCTGGCAGCACTGTTTCCAGTTTACTTATATTTTAGTGGATTTTGGTAATGAGTTGCCATTTTGTGTGTGGCAGTTTCCTCGGCGAGAGCAGTAAGGACTGTTGCTGAAGTTTACCGGTTTGTTAAAAAGTCGAACAAAATTATTTAAAAATTTTTAACGTGGTAGTCTATAGGATCTAAAAGATTTTTGCCGAATAGCAGATCTTAAGCTGAAGACATTCCAATTTAAAAATAAAAAAGTATAACGTTTAGTGAAGTGAATATATCGGTTATAATATCTATATTTTCACGTGGTAACATTCAATTAAGAACACAAATAAAATATGTCTGATCCGTATATTTTTCCGAACGAGATATTACAAATAATTTTCAATCTCTGTGATGTGTGTACTTTATATCAGCTTACTATGGTATGCAAACAATTTTATAATGTGGCAAACGATACATTAAACAAAAAAAGTAAACATTTGTTTACAAATGTCAATGTTACAAATCAGAAATCGAAAAAATTTTATGAACGGTAAGTTAAATAAAGCTTAATCATTGGGCTTGTTCGTTTTAGCTGCACTGGGGCAGCTCTGGGTCTGCTCTAAACAAGATAATACAGGACAAACTATTTATCTGTCCTGTATTATCCTGTGTAGAGCAGACCCAGAGCAGCCCCAGTGTAGCTAAAACGAACAAGCCCATTATTTATATTTCAATTTATTTTAGAACAGTGCTCGGAATTAGTTGAACATTTTAGCAGATTTCCGTGGTTGACTTAAATTTCCTCTACTTGTCACTCTTGATTATTGAAATTTATAAAAATTTATTAAAATTTATTAAAAATATTTTTCTATTTTTAAATTTATTATGTTGAAATATTTTAATAGATTTCCGCGTCACCCATGAGGTACTATTGCTGACGCGGATTTTTTTTCTTCTTTTTTGAGTTATAGGGCGGTATTTGTAGAGCGGTATTTATAGTCCGTTCTTATATTTAAGATTGCTTAAGTATGATTCTAAGATACTATGAACCAATCAAAAAGCCATATTAATATCTTAAGACAGTACTTAAGACAATCCTGGAATAAAAACGGACTATGGATACCGCCCATAAAAGGCCAAGAAAATCTAATTTTTTTCATATTTTATTTTTTTAAATTAAGAGTTCGTTTTTTTTTTTGTCATCAATGGAGTAGGCCTACTGGAAAAACCCATAGACATAGGAATAAGGAAACAGAGCATAAAATCTTACTTTAGGCGAGGGGTGTGAAGTCAGTTCCGCGGTGCGGGGAATAGCAGTCACGTGATACTTTGGTGCCGCATTGGTGATTGATAGTAGCATAAATGCGGCACCAAAGTACCATGTGACCGTAGTCCCCGCTCCCCGAAAGCGACTTCATCCACCGCGGCTTACACTCCGTCTCCTTATTCCCAAGATCTATAGAGAGAAGGTTACCTCAGTAAAACCGGTTGAGGGCAAGAAACGATGAAGTAAGGGGGGAGCTAGAAACAGCTTGACGGCGAGGGGCGATGAAGGAAGGGGAGAGCATGATGATCTCATCGACAAACAGTAGCTGTCTGAGATAGCTTCTGTTCGCCGATGAGATCATTATTGCTCCTCTTGCCGCTCGTCCCTCTTTACGCATGAGGTAACCTTCTCTCTATAGATCTTGCCTTATTCCTATGTCTATGGAAAAACCACACACAAGAAAAACATGTCGGCGTCGCTGGTCCAAGCGGCTGAGGCACACGCGGTAAAGAAAAAAAAGGCGTTAACCACGGATATCGGCTGGCTCAACTAATTCCGAGCATTATTCTAGAACAAGACTAACGAAATGTGGTTCGCGAGCCGATCCCACCGAATGCTTTCCCCTCCAACGCGGCCGGCAGAACCATTGAGCTATATAACATACTGGTTTAGTTTATATCGATTATTTAGTACGTGTATCCAGTACTAAATCTGCTTCTCCGATAATTATAAATCGTCTAGTGTAAAAGCTGCACCAATCAAAGAAACAGATTTAATACTTGTACCGATTGTTTAATACGCGTACTAAACAAACGGTGTAAACAAAACCAATGAAGAGCACTTTGAAGAAATGGGGCTGATTCCACTGAGCAAAAGAAAAAGCTATATTTTCGGAGGACGTCTGTCTTCTTTACAACGTTTCCGATTTGCTAGCGATTATTATCTATATTGTAAAGCTTGAAGTAAAAACATTCTCCAAGAAATTCCATCTCTTTGAAAATAATTTTTAGGGCCTATCCAAACAAACTTGCATAGTTGCATAAACATATGCATAAGGAAATTGATTGGTCCATAAGCAAATGCATAAGGAAATCGACCAATCAATTTTTTTATGCATATGTTTATGCGACTATGCAAGTTTGTCTGGATAAGTCCTTAACCATAATTAAGAGATCTATGAAAATTTATATAAATAATATATAACATCATTACTATATTAAACCTTTTTACGAATGAAATCATGGGGCGGTATTCATAGTCCGTTCTTATATTTAAAATCGTCTTAAGCACGGACTTATATTCGCTCTCTTCGTCACACATAGATTGTGTCTGACGAAGAGAGCGAATATAAGTTCGTGCTTAAGACGATCTTGAATATAAGAACGGACTATGAATACCGCCCATGGACAGTTATTAACTGTTACTGAGATAAACGTTTTTAATAACGGTAGTAAACAAAAAAAAAGACAGACGTCCCCTAATCACTATTGGTCGGCTTGTACCTACACATTGGCTCTAATGAAAAGGCGCTCTCCAGTATGTTATATAGCTCAGTGGGCAGAACCGATCCCTCCGACCGGGAGTCGAGTTTGTCAAGACCGTAGGTAGCACATCGTTAAACATCGAAGTTTCCAACAGTTCACGATGGACAGTGGGCCCCGTAATCTCGTACGATGCGCTACTTACGGTTCTGACAAACTCGAGTTTCGGCTGGAGGGATCGGTTCTGCTGGCCGACGGATCTCGTTGGAGGAGGAAGCGTTCGACGAAAGGGTGTGCTCGCGAGACACATTTCGTCAGTCCTGTTCTAGAATTTTCTTTTTATCACGTTGTCTGCCGAACAGATTTATTACAATAGCCTAGTTTAGATCGTGCATTCGATACGCGTATCAGGTACTATGGCTTAGTTTACACCGATTGTTTAGTACGCGTATCAAATACTAAAGGCCGGAGCACAGACTTTTACAGAAAGCATAACGCATAAGCATAAGGAAATTGATTGGTCTATATATAAGCATAAGCAAATGCATAAGGAAATGGACCAATCAATTTCCTTATGCTTATGCGTTATGCTTTATGCAAAAGTCTGTGCTCCGGCCATAAGGGTGCCGTCACATACAGCCCATAATGCGTAATCCGCACCGGAAGTCCGCAAAAGTTACTTCGGTGTAAACTAAAGGTCTGTTTTTTATAGCTAAACTGGCTGCACTAGTTCAGAGTTTATCTTTCTCCTTCCAATGTGGAGGGAAAAAGATAAACTCTGAACTAGTACAGCCAGTTCAGCTATAAAGAACAGACCTCATGCCTCAGGTAAGAGTGTCGTACTAAACTGATACGCGTATCAAATGATACAAATGACGGAGAAAACGCACGAAACGCATTTTGGAGGGAATTTAGCATTGAGCATAACCTTAATTAAAATTGGTATTATCATTATTAACCTTTGGTCTCTCACAAACGATATTATATTAAAATGTCTTGTAGAAAAAAAGTAAATGGGAAAGAAGATTACTTATCGTAATCATTATGCGTTTTTTTCGATTATATTGTAACTTTTGAAACATTTAAAACCTGGCTATACACTTTTATATACTATTATTATTCACATTTTCTCTTTATTCAAATAAATAAATAATATACTCGACTTACAAAACAAGAATAAACTCAAGCAAATTGCAATTCTTAATACCACTACTAGAAAGCAGTCGACATAAATTAAATTTGTATTATTTTTTCCCCTTTAGTACGATCGATGTAAACGCATCCGTATTAAAGAATTGGTGCGCACCAAACTTAATACGCGTATCAACGTTTTGACGATTTAAACTAGGCCTACATTCCATTTTTTTATTGACAGAGACAATGCAATGACATCATTTATTACTTTTAAATTAATCTAAAAGTGTCCAATTAAAAGAATTAATAGAAAAGTGTTTCTAATGAACATACTTTTTTTCTAATCTAATACAATATGTGTCGATAAAACTATTTCACATATTAACGTTAAGTCGCAATTTTTTATCTTCTTTTTAATTATACAAAACTTGTTTCAATTTTTTAATTATATCTGTTTAACCAGTTGAGTGGTAGATTTTTCCGAAAGATTTGTGCCAAAAGTGGTAAGAGCCAAAAGTTAAAATATCGAAAAACGATGAAACATGGGTTTAAAGTTTTCGAAAAAGCAACTTTTCAAAATGGGTGTGAATCCCCTCCCCCCCCCTCCCCCGCCCAGGAGGCGAGGGAGGCAGAATAGGAGTTGAAAATGTTAAACGGCACTATAGGTCGAGTGGGGATCATTTGAAAGGGCGTTTCAAAACAAGAACAATGATTTTTAAAAATGTTTACATTCCAGTCAAAAGTGGAGGTGAATCAAAAAAGGGGGGTGGACTTCCGAAAAGTTATCACCTCCGATTTAGCTTATATTCAGCCTAAATACTTATTTTATCTAGTAAATAATATTCCCAAATGGATTTTTGGCGCAAATGCTCCTCCGCCCCCCAGCCACCCTTCAAGATTCAAAAATAAAACTGTTTTTGTTAATTATTTCAGAAAGTATTCATTGTACGGAAAAAGTTGTTAAACAAGAAATGAAGCTCATAAAAAGTTCTACAAATAAGGTCTTATACATATTTTACCTAATTTCAATATTTTAATCTTTTAACAATTAACAGACGCCATATTGGAGCCGCCATTTTGAATTTTGTTATTTTGATAACAGATTCGAATTCAACAGCCCAAAAAATTTTAGGATATCAAGTTTTATGCAAATCTGTTGAAAATTAGTGGAGTTATTTAGAAATGTACATATATGATACATTACCACGTTAGGCACTTTTTTTTGTACATATATGATACATTATCACGTTAGGCACTTTTTTTTGTACATATATGATACATTACCACTCAACTGGTTAAAAACATTTTAATAATTACATATTTTAAGAATATAGAATATTCACGATTTTACATAAGATTACATTGAAAAACACGTCTTATTTTCTTTTACAGTTGTGAACCAGTATTATCTTCATATAATTCTGTATTTATTACAAATTACAACTGGATATATGCAGAATACAAAAAAAGTAATATAAAGCAGAAAAGACAACGTGTTATATGGCTAAAAAATGCCTACAAATGACTAAAAATACGGTTTGGTATTGTAATAGTGATAATGTTTTTGCTTATAATCGCGCAAAGGACGGTACCATTAAAAAAGATGAAAAGATTGTGGGAAATAATTACACTTTTATTACATCTATTGCTCTTTGTGATGATTATATTATAAGTGGCGACCTGTGAGTATTTATTTATGAACTGTATTTTATGTTTATTTCTTTTTTTTATTTTTGACAAAAATTCTTGCAGAAATGGTATTATTAAACACTGGAGAATTGAATCAGAGAAGGATGGAAGAAATAATCTTAAATGTTCAGAAATAGAATTAAATGATGTAAATACACATATTGAATTCATTTACGCAAATGATGTAAATACAAATATTGAACACATTGACGCAACATCACAACACATTATAGCTGCTTCTAAGAATTTAATAAAGGTATGATTCAAGAGAAATTGGAATAATACTATGTTAATATAGTATATAAAAAGTTTGTTTTTGCAGTTACTGAAATATACAGACGATAAAACAGGTTGTACGAAAGAAAACGAAATATATTGTGGAGTCGGCGAGCAAGGATTTGAAAACGATTCTTATGTGGCATCAATTTCATTTGACCCTATAGGAACAAAATTTGCTGCTGGTTCCTATAGTCATGATCAATCATTATCGTCGTTTCTAATTTACGATATTGAAAAAAGGTAAGTTATATTTCAATTAATTGATCAGTTTCTACAAATGTTGGATTAAACATTGACTATCTTTATATAGACACTATTATATGATTCGATTTAATAACATTTGTAATTATAACTTACAAGGACGATTTCATAACCCAAAAATTCTAAAAAATCTGAAATTGCAGAAATATAATATATGAACCTAACCTAACCTAACCAAAAAACTATTTCTTGTTTTGGCAAAAAGTAATTCTAGAGAGCGAAATACCCCGCAAAAAATCAGATTTTTTAAAAGAGTGTTTCCACTCCTAGAATTGTTTTTTAGTTAAAACAAAAAATAAATTTTTGATTTGGTTCATATGTATTATATTTCTTCAAAGTTTCAGATTTTTTAGAATTTTTGGGTTATTGAACTTTTCTTGTTAGTGAGTACTAAGCTATATATACAGGAATGGGCACTGAATCGCTTGTCGCGAGAGAGAACTACATGTCGTGTATTGCTGTCCTTTGACATACAGTAAAGTTCGAAACTTTTGACTGTGTTTGGCGTAGTAGGTACACACCAGTTACAAGAATGCCTTAGGGCTTATCCAGACAAACTTGCGTAGTCGCATAAACATATGCTTAAAAAAAATTGATTAATCCATTTCCTTATGCATTTGCTTATGGACCAATCATGTAAGTTTGTCTGGATAGGCCCTTACACATGAATTTGTCAACGAGTGTCAAGGCCATAGACATATATAACTAGATCCAGCATGCCATATATTTTCTTATGATATTTGTTGGGTTTGGCAGAACGGAGAGAGAGGCAAAACATAGGGGATATTTCTGTCCTTTTCTTGCGCGCGCATCATGACAGTAATGGCCGACAATTGTCAACTGGTCATAACGTGAAAGTCGGATATCATAAGTTACGTGTTATGTGTACGAACATTATATCCTTTTATTATACCATATATATAAATATGTTAAAAAATGAAGACGTGCAGTGCGTGTGGAGATTGGAAAAAGCCTAATGGCCGTCACATGGCTGTCACGCTCGCTGTCAATAGCGACTGCGCATCCTATCTGCGCAGACAAAGAAAGAAATCTTCCCCTATGTTTTGCCTCTTTGTCCGTTCTGCCAAAGACATGCATGCTGAGTCTAGTTATATATGTCTATGGTCAAGGCACATTTGAATTTGCTTGTTTTAACACTCGTTCAAGTTCATGTGTGAAAACATTCATGTGACTAAATGTACAATTGGAGCAATACCTTTGAATCGAGCGTAAAAACTTTTGGCCTGTCGGTATATCTATAAAGTATAGACTGCTGATTTTCTATCCCAATAATGAGTGACGAGCGTGGGAATGAAAGAAATTAAAAATTTATCTTTCCCTCTTTTATCGTGGAAGCATCCGCCGTTAAGCCCATATTAGACTACGTATTAAAGATTGAAAATTAAAGATTGAAATTTAACCAATCAAAACAAAAAAACCAAAAGTTCTTTATCCTGATTGGTCAAATTTTAATTTTCAATTTTTAATAGCAATCTTTAATGTGTAGTCTGATACGGCAATTATGCCCGTATATAAGACTATACCCTCAAGATCTATAAAGAGAAGGTTACCTCATGCGCAAAGAGGGACGAGCAGCAGGAGGGGCAAATGCAGAGAGGGGCGAGCGGCAAGAGGGGCAATGATGATCTCATCGGCGAACAGAAGCTATCTCAGACAGCTACTGTGTGTCGATGAGATCATTATGCTCTCCCCTTCCTTCATCGCCCATCGCCCTCAAGCTGTTTTTAGCGCCCCCCCCCCCCCCCCCATTGAAATATATACCATACTGGAACGAGCACGCCTTTGTTCTCGACCGGTCAGATGGAGATAGCTGTTCGGACCCGGATCTCTCTATCTAACCAACAGTTTCGGTCACGTGTTCACAACTACTATTATAGCGTTTTCGATTATACAGGATTTGAACGACCCAAGATTGGTTAATGACGTCATTGCAACCTCTCCACCAATGAAAGACTTGCATTTATAGTAAAATAGTGATTGATCAACCCTAGATCGTTCAAACCCCGTTTATTCGAAAACGCTATTAGTCGAGAGTAGACGAGATAAAAAGAGAAATCCGGTACCGTGTCACTGCCTTGTCTGACCGTTTTGTCGAATGAAGGGGGTAGCCTGTGCTCGTTCCAGTATGGTATATAGTTCAATGCGCCCCCCTTACTTTATCGTCCCTCGCCATCAACCGGTTTTACTGAGATAACTTTCTCTCTATAGATCTTGCTATACCCTGTCCAGCGAAAGAAAAATTCACGGTCTGCGCATAGAAGCATAGCAGTCAAAGTGGGAAGAGCGTTGCGCCACCCGCTGGCACTGGCAAGCTGCACAAGCAGTACAGTTGTGTGGAATTGGGGGTTTTTTAAGCGTTCCGTGAGGGGAGACCTGAGCGAAACAAACGAGTTTTCGTCCTAACCGTGGATCTTTTTCTCGCTGGACAGAACATAGGTGTTTATGTATATTTGGATTAAAATATACACCATGCTAATGTAAAGCAATTTTAGTGATCTGGTAATGGATAAAAATTGTGAAGGTTTTTTTCGCCAACTACTATGGGAGGATCCTCACACTGTTCTCATGTGTTTTGATCAATCTATTAAAAAAATGGATATGAGGTAATAAATCTTATTGTTGATATTAATTAGCCATTCAATTTCTTTATATTTGCTACTGTGATTTCAGAGTATCCGATTTTGTACGTACATGGAATTCTTCGCAATATGAACATTCATTTTGTTGCTCATCAGATAATATGTACACTTTTATGACGGGACATTTTGAGTGTGTTTTATGGGATCAGAGACAAAGTGTTGCCATTCAAGTTTGTATTATTTTCAAAATTTTTTGTATTTTGTACTTTACTAGTGAATTAATATTAACTTTCTTAAAAATTTTTAGAATTATGATGTGGCTAACCCTGAAAAGTATTCAATTATATATTCTCTAGAATTTGATAGTGCCCATATGTACGCTGTTACACGCCGCTGTCTTTATGAATTGGACTTTATGGGAAGACACCACTTTGATTACAAAAAAATAAAAAAGTTATTTGGCAAATTTTATTAAATAAAAAAAATTGGTCGAAAAATTTTTATATTATATTTTGAATGTTTACAAAAATTCAATGAACTCTATACAAATTGGGAAGCGCCGTGCTGCTGAAGATGCAATCCGTCAAAAAAATCATTCGAATTGTTTTATCTCTTTCTGTTGTAGACTCTCTTCACTGAATTCTGTAAATGTTTATATTTATGTATACTCTACACATATGTATATAAAAAATGGAGGCTTTCTATCAACCTACCAAAAAAAGAGACAAAACAAATCCACTGTTTTTCTTTGTTTCTCTCTTATGCCACGCTTATATGAAAAAGCTTGCATCAGACGAGTCTGCATGCAAGTTGTTTATTGTGTTTGAAAATAGGTTTGGTTACTGCCAGTAAAAATAGTTCGGTTGGCAGCAGTGAAATTTACTGGTTCTGCGTTTCGTTTCTCCCAGCAGTAAGGACCATTTTTTCCAACGTCTATTAACTCTCAAGATTTATAGAGAGAAGGTTACTTCATACGTAAAGAGGGACGAGCGGCAAAAAAGGCAAATGCAGAGAAGGGCGAGCGGCAAGAAGGGCAATGATGATGGGAGTTTTCCATCTAGGAGACACAGGGCTTGTTCGTTTTAGCTGCACTGGGGCAGCTCTGGGTCTGCTCTAAACAAGATAATACAGGACAAACTATTTATCTGTCCTGTATTATCCTGTGTAGAGCAGACCCAGAGCAGCCCCAGTGTAGCTAAAACGAACAAGCCCACAGATCGACACTGTGTGACACGGTCAAACACCGTGCTTGGATACTTGATGGAATGCGTTTAATTCTGAACTAGACTGTTAGAATTTGTTTATGTCTTCCCATGATATCTAGTAAGTTCATTTAATTGAAAAATTGGCGTACCAAGAGCATATTGGCATATTTAAAGTACGTACAAATCAAACATAACCATCATTAATTATTGTTTACGATCGCGATGAGTATAAATATATTTTGTAGAGGGATAAAATGAAAATTCTCTAGAATACCATCCCAAAAATTGGCAGCCATGAACTAGACTCTGTGTTTGGCCGGTATTCATAGTCCGTTCTTATATTCAAGATCGTCTTAAGCACGAACTTATATTCGCTCTCTTCGTCAAACACAATCTATGTTTGACGAAGAGAGCGAATATAAGTCCGTGCTTAAGACGATTTTGAATATAAGAAGGGACTATGAATACCGCCCTTTGACTATGGGCGGTATTCATAGTCCGTTCTTATATTCAAAATCGTCTTAAGCACGGACTTATATTCGCTCTCTTCGTCACACATAGATTGTGTCTGACGAAGAGAGCGAATATAAGTTTATACTTAAGACGATCTTGAATATAAGAACGGACTATGAATACCGGCCTATGCCACAGATGTCTATACCAGAAAGAAGACTGTCTATACTAGTACTAGATCGCTAACTTCGTCAAAAGCATTAAGTAAAAAGAAACAGGAGAGAGCATATACTAGCCAGAACTAGATAAATCCGCGGACGGATGTACGTCATGGCAGCCATCTTGAGCGACCACTTTTTGAAAGTGAGAGGAAATGCTCGAGCATAGCGGCAAGCGGCATACCGTACGCCGTACGCATTAATATGCAGTGTATAGTCTTTTATGCAACAGTGTATGAAAATAAACGATCAAAATAGTATACTGTAGAGCTTGTGGCATAACAGCAGCAGCTCGAAATCATGGAATAACGTTTCATCGGTTAGTATTATCAACAATAATAAGATTTTTATTTTGGAGATTATAATCATGTATAGTATTGTGAAATTGTAGATTCACAATAATTACTAAATAATTTTCACTCACAAACAGGTTTCCGAAAAATCCGGATCAAAGAAATGCATGGATAAATTTTTGTAAGGACGAAGGATTTAATATAAATTTAGATTTTAGATTTTAACATTGCTCTTATGGAAATACTGCACGAGTGCAATCCCAATGAAAAACGCCATTAAAATTTGGTATTATTGTTGCATATTATAGTTATTTTCTTTTAATTGTACATTATTTCCTAATTAAACATAACAAGTCATTCAATATTGGCGCCCTTGAGCGGCCATCTTGAGCGACCACTTTATATAGTCACTTCCGTCCGCACTTTTAAGACCAAACGCTCCCTCCTGTTTCTTTTTATTCAATGGTCAAAAGAGCTGAGGTTGGCAAGATTTCCGGTTTTGGCCATGACACCTTACAACAAAATGGTGACAATGCGTGGGTTATGTGTATATCTGTATGTGATACCCGGCGTGGTGATACAAATTGATAAATATCACAGATGTCTATACTAGTACTAGATCGCTAACTTTAAGCTTTGACGTATGGAAAAACTGAGGGTGCGATTACATGGAGCGCGGTTCGCGGTACGCGGTACGGGGTAAAGGAACTAGTAACCAGAACCGTGCCGCCATGCCGCCTGTTTTTTTTCCCTCCTATTACATGGAACCAAAAACTGCGCGAAAAGCGGCACGGGCTAGTGACAAATTAACATTTATATGCATTTTTTTAAATGTATTGACTTATTTCTACGTTAATTTTATCGATACGCTTATTCTTTCAACGGATCTATTTTATAATTGCATTTAAATTAATGAATTTCATTAAAAAATGCATACAAATGTTAATTTGTCACTAGCCCGTGCCGCTTTTTCGCGCAGTTTTTGGCTCCATGTAATAGGAGGGAAAAAAAACAGGCGGCACGGCGGCACGGTTCTGGGGGTCGATTGTGTATCTTTGTCGACTTTCCTCGCCTCTCGTATTTTCATCTCACATGAAAAAATTGGCTATAAGCGTAGTGAAAATGCGATATCCCTAGGCTCACGAGAGTGAAAATCACAGATGTGAGATGTGAGTGCGAGCAATGGTCGAATGTTTGTATATCATATTGTATTATCATATATAACCAAGTACAATCGGCTGTGTTCCAATATTATTTTTATCATTATAATTCATTATAATTTGAAAATAATGAACGTTACTGAGAAACAAAAAGACTTAATGATCCGTTTCATGCAACAACACCCCGATTTTGGACGGATAATGTAAATACAAATAAGATATAAAATATAAATATGTCATATAAATTTATATCCATTGTGCGTTACGTTTGATATCTATATATACCAATTTTTTTTATTTCTCTAAAATATTTAATATTTATTTTGTTCGTAATATTTTTTTATATTGTCTAATTCTAAATCAAAAATAAAATATAATTTATTTGTATCTATATACCTGTACAATTTGAGAAATGTATTATCCGAGATATCAAATGGATCCTGTGTATAGCCGAGAGCACAAGCTTTTACATAAAGCATAACGCATAAGCATAAGGAAATTGATTGGTCTATATATAAGCATAAGCAAATGCATAAGGAAATGGACCAATCAATTTCCTTATGCTTATGCGTTATGCTTTATGCAAAAGTCTGTGCTCCGGCCATATCCCTCAATCTTCTCCTTATTATATTTAAATTTCTTTGCTGCCTTTTATTCCTATCTCTCTCATTTTCTTCTATCATCAGCAACATAACCAAATCCATTTTTTATACGCTGGCTCCGTGAGACTGCACAATACGATGCAAATTCGACACAATTTGACTGTGAATTCGACATCTAAATACTTGTCGAATAATCTCACGTGAAATAATTCGCATTTTCACTATAGTGAAATTTACACAATCAAGTGAATGTTCACTTTTGTTATTTTCACTAGGTTTTGAAATACACAATCGACCCCCTAGTTACTAGTTCCTTTACCGCGTACCGCGTACCGCGAACCGCGCTCCATGTAATCGCACCCTAAGTTGCAAATACTCCGTCGCCAGTCGCGAATGCTCCGTCTTACTAAAAATAACTAGAAATAGCGCTTTCCAATTAGTAGTTGCCATCCTTCGCGACCGGTGACGGGGCATTTGCAACTTATTGTAGAACCAACTTAAGACCGAAGCATAAACCGGCCATGATACGCAACAAAATGTGAATTAAACTCAGTCCTCAATGTATATTTTCATGCAAATAAAGCTTTATATAATTATGCAAATTTGCCTTAATATACCCTTGAAAAGACTTTTGACTTTATGTTGTTTTGCATGCAAAAAGTGCAACGTAGTGAATAACCAATGAGAAATGATAGAAGCTACTGAAAGTCAAAATTCAAACATCTTAACTGTTAATGGTTTTGGTAATCCTCATATTTTATATACCTCTGTATTTTATCATGTACCGCACTTAATCGTCAAATAAATGTAGAACGAGCTGTAACTTGGTATTTACTCGGAGACAGTGGGCAATATTCTGAAATATCTTGAAGAGCAAGAAAAGGTACTTTATATTTTTGCAATCAATGAGTTTTTCATTCCTATTAATTTTATAAATTGACCTGTTTCAGTAGATCGATAAGTTGCGCCAATAACTTTATCCTAATTACCGCTGCAATTAACTTAACAACTTGTTCGTCTTACGTCTCTTATAGACCTGATTATAACCAAAGAATGAATGAGTTATCAAGTCGTTTATTCTATTATTTGATACATTATTCTGAAATTTTTCATAAATTGGTACGACTTGATACCATAATGCTACTTAATCATTCACATACAAAACACTATACTTTAATAGTATCAAAATGTAATTTGTAAGGTTAAGACACCAAGGATGACTCAATCTTATTAAATAAGATGAACCATTTGTATTGCATAAACTTGTGACACGTTTAAGATATGCAAAAAATTTTAATAGCAACTTTTGTGTAATAATTAATCGATAAATAATCTTATGATTTAATCTTGATCACATTAATAAATGCTACTTTGATAAAGTAAAAGATAGAATTATAATAATAAATATAATTTTAATTTGACAGAGAAGTGGTCTATATTTTCTAAAGAATTGGATGCATAAACATAATGGCCACAACTGAAGTAATTGTCACAGATATTCTATGGGTAAGTTTTATTTTTAGGCACACAACATTGTACTAAAATTTTGATTTTCCTAATATTAATTATAATTTGCTTGTGTTTTTATCTGACAATCCAAAACTTGAAGTTAACAGAAGTTAGTACAAGTCTAATACTTCTTGATATTTTATCATAAATAATAGCAATGTAATATGTATTGTAATTAATAATATATTTTTTTTTCAGGAAGAAATGAAGAATATTGCTGTCGAAGTGCAACAACGCTTCTACGAATCTCTTCCTGATTGTACAGAATATAAATTCGATGAACATAAATATCTGAAACAGAATATTGGATATGCACTTTATGGATCACCAAAAATCAATGAGAATGAGAACGAAAGTGAGAATGAAAATGAGAGTGAGAATGAGAATGAGAACGAGAATGGGAATAAGAATGAGAATGCAAATGCAAGCATGACAGAAAGCAATAATTGCTATTACTTGGCAGAAAAATTGAGTAATGCGGATGCTGATATAACTGATACAGTGGATTACAATAAGGCAGCGAAGGATGTTATAGATGTAATATACAAACAAATATGTAAATGTTCAATAGAAACTGATAACTCTCAACCGATTTATTTTAGTATAATTTATAATATAATATTCCGTCCTAAAATGAAAGTAAGATCTCAAGAAAAAAAAGGAACAGGAATACAAGAAGAAATAAAAAAAGAAAGTAAAGATGAGAAGGAATTATTTATGGTATCTTCTATTCCAATTTTCAAGATTAGAAAGCAAAGATTTACTATACAGAAGAACAGTTTAATTAAACCTGAAGCGGATTATGAGACATGGTTTATCGATACCAGTGGCAGAGTGTATAAAAGCTGGACAGATTATACAGAGAAGAATACTCTGCCGAAGTGCACTATGGTCCTTCCGAAAGATGGTTTTTATGACGCGGATCCATCATATCCAGTTACCGAAGATTATTCGACAGTTTGGCTCGAAATCATGGATTCTCCTGCGTGCTCGTGGAAAGCTAAACTTTTTAGTGGAATGGATATCATTTCCAGTGCTGTTGGACTTGGTACAGCGAGTTTATGCGTTGCATCAATGTTCACCCCAATTGCACCAGTTGTCGCTGTGACAGGTAAATTTTATATATGATTTTTTAATACATGATTTATCACATATGTTAAATATTCATTACATATAAGTTATAATTGAGCCACTTTGTATCATATTTATATCATTTGAGTTTTAATATTTTACTTTAAATATATTTTGTCACATATCAGGTCTCGCTGCCACTGGTGCGACTGGTGTTTGGACAATTGGCCGATGCTCTCAACAACTGGCAGATCGCAACGAACACGAGGAGTCTATTCATCCTCGAAATAAAGAAGCATTTGCGTGTTGGCTCGGCATAGCCGGTTCAGCGGTTGGCTTAAGCGCAATTGGAGGATCAATAGCTATTTCCAGGGCTGCTGCAAACGGTATGACGGTGCCTACTTACGCGAAAGTGGCTTTTAATACAGTGCAAAGTAGTAACATCGTCTTGAACGGTATCGGCGTCGTATATCAGGGTTATTGTATAATAGACAAGGGTAGAGCGGGACAGGGAGTCGATCCCTGGGACGTATTGAATTTGATGACCCACGTCATGTTTTTCACCGGCTCTGTATTAAAGGTTCAATTCGCCGGCGATATTATCGAAAGTACGCAAGGCAAGGTTATTAACGATTACAAAGAATCTCTACGCAGCAAGAATCTTCGTAAAAAGTTCAATCGTACGCTGAAAAAGGCTGCGAAAAATAATACATGCAAAATATCCGAAAATACGGAAGTGATACGTTACATAAGGAATCGCCAACAGTTGTTGTCCGTTGACCAGTCTGTCGCTGGTGGCCAAGTGTTGGAGAAAACTACGCGTAATATTGTATGGTCAGTTGAACAGGGTAAATTAAGAGTCAACGGTATTATATTGTTAGATCCTATCGACTACGCTCGTCGCCTTATACAGTTGGGCATATTCGTTGAGACTAATCAAAGCAATTCGTCTAGTCCGCAGAATTGTATTCAAAGTTCCACGGTTGACCAAATGATAAAAATGCTTTGTGATTTATTATCTAAACTTTATTTGAGTAACAATTGTCCCAGAAAAATGCCAACAGTGCCTGACTTTGAACCACTAATCAGAGAGATGAACTTGATGAATGTGAATGAAGATTGTTTGAAAATGTTATTTAAAATTGCTGAAAGGCTAATAAGACGTTCGAAAGACATGGAAGATTTTCTACTTACAGCCTTCACTTTTGTTTGGCAGTATTGTAAAGCGAACTTGAAGCAATGGGGCATAAACTCGTCTTATCGCATGCAAAGCGATTCTGGTTCTCACATCTTGCAAAAGATTATTATTGCGATTACGGAAGCAATCGACATGGTGCTGAATAACTTGTTTGATGCTTTTTCAATATATTTAAATGCTAAATTACGTCAATGAATACTAAAGAAAATTTAGAAATGGCACTAAAAAGAAATCTAGAACGCACAACAACTTACACAGCCGAGATTTTTGTAGAAATATTGTATACCTGCTTTGATAGATTTCTTATGAAATTTAATGAAATTTAAGCTTTGAAGTAGAGAATGTAGAGAGATGTTAAGAAATTCTCAGACATACAGGCGTGTTTGAATACATATCGCTTTTTAAACTAATATATTTTTATAAATCTAAGTTAATTATTTTAAAGTGATATTGAATATCTAATTATGCTAATTAAAATAAAATTTATATTATATTTTTTATACATCTGTTTCTGCAACTTTTTTGCATTAGTATCTTTAACTTTGTTTATTATAAATGAATTCATATTTCGTATATCTATTTATAAATCAAATTTTTGCGAAAAGAAGGCTCTTCGGTTAGGTAGTTTCAGACCTTTGAAAATCTCATGTATTGTATCATGTATGTTGTGCCTTACATTGTAATCTTATATACATTGTATACGTAGATTATATATATTATAAAAAATTATATAATTATATTAAAAAAGTTGTTATATAAAAAAAAAAAAAAATAAAATAATCGTTACTAGCGTTTTTCATGTTTTTCTTTAACAAAAATATTGTTTGATTTTCTTAAAGTAAAACATCTTTTTTGAAAAAAATAATTAAAATAACATTTTTGTAGATAAATTGTTTTAAGGCTAGAAAATATTAAGTATAAGTTGAATGTAAAATTAAGAAAAATCGAACGAAAGAATTTTGTTAAGTATTACATATGTTTTTATTTTTCAAGAATTAAAAGAATTTAATTTTATTAGGAAAATTAGAAGAAATAAAAAATAAACACTGCAATCTTAAAATATTTTTTTATTTCTAATATTTAGACAATAGTTATATTTTCTTTTTCTATACTGTTGCTTTACTTATTGCTTTTGACATATTAAATGCCAATCCCACTCTTTTTATCTTGTGGATAAATTTTCCTACTGATTTCTACATTTGTATTGTAGTTCAAAATAATAATTTATTAGTTCTATATGCTTTAGATAATGAAGAAAAAAAACTTGGAAAATACCAATCAATTTTCAGCCAACACTGAAAAGTTTGAAAGCGGGAATTCTAAATTTGCACGCGGGATTTCCTTATCAGAGAAGCGGGGATTCACCGTTAGTTTTTCGTCTGTTTTACCGCGACACAGTTAGTGTTTAACGAGAGCTACAACACGATTAACTAATTGTCGACGTTCATCGCTTGAATATACATCGCAATAACTGTGCTCGGGATACATCAAATTAAAGAAAGGTACCACATATACATTATTTTGTAATCGACAAATTCTACGTTTTTATTTATGGTTTTGTTAAATTTATGATTGCGTTAAATTGCATTAATAATTTTATACATTTATGAGTAACAATCAAATAAAAAAATGTTAGTGCAACCGAGCTTTAACTCGTTGCGTTGGAATCTAATTTTTGCAATTAGAAAAATTGGAAGAAATAAAAATAAACAGCAATCTTCAAATATTATTTATTTTTTATATGTAGATAATTATGTTCTCTTTCTCTCTCTCTCTCTCTCTCTCTCTCTCTCTCTCTCTCTCTCTCTATATATATATATATACACAGGGTGTCCCACCAAGAACTAACTTCTGATTCGTGCGTTAGAAATTGACGTATGTCAATTGAAGTTGTAACGCTGTTAATTATTAATTAATTATTGAAGTTTGCCATATCGCAGGACCGTAAGTGAAAAGATAGACGTCGCCCGCGATATTTCAAGCCGATAAAACTCGTATAATATGTAAAATATTTATATTAAATCATACAGCGCTACAATTCTTTTTACATCAAAATATCCACATTATTATAAAAAAGTTATGCATACCTCTCCGTTCGTTAACACGAATAGCTTTTGTAAGCAACTATTGTGTTTACAATAGAGTTCAGTTTGAACCATTTAATTTGATATATATTTGTTATGGTCTATCTCTTTTAATTTAAAAGATAAAAAGGAGTGTCCACTTTTGGTAGGACATCCTGTATACTGTTGCTTTACTTATTTCTTTTGACTTGTGTATTAAATGCTAAGTTCTACTTCTTTTATTTTATAGATAAATTTTACTACTGATTTCTACATTTGTATTGTATTACAAAACAATAATTAATTCCATATATTTTAGATAATGAAGAAAAACCTTGGAGACTATCAGTCAATTTGGAGTCGACACTGACAAGTTTGAAAGCGGGAATTTTATATTCACGCGCGGAATTTCCAGAGAGTTCTCTCAGAGATCCGGGGATTCACTGTTTCTGTCTTTTATCTTTATTTGATAACTGCGAAAGAGACACACCTAGTATATAACGAGCGATACAGCACAACTGATTGTTAGTCGACGTTCAGCACTTTAATATAATACATCACAAAAACTGTGCTTGAGATACATCAGATTAAAGGTACTACATATAAATTATTTTGTAATTAACAAGTTCTACGTTTTCATTTATCGTTTTGTTAACTTAATTCTTGCGCTCAGTTGCATTGATAACTTCACACATTTGTGAGTTTTAATCAAATTAAAAAAAAATGTTTGTGCAACCGAGCTTTAATTCGTTGCGTTGGAATCTCTCTGACCTTATTGCTAAAATTTATAGCTAAAATCGTCAAGCATGCCTCAAATACGTGAACAGACGTTACGTGATAACTCGGATAATCAACAGGATATATATAGCATGCGTAATAAGTTTGCTTTGTGATTACGTCACGCCATTGCTAATTTCTTAAACTTCTTTGTAAAATAGATGCAAATATAACTATTTATAATGATAGTAATGTATATTCATCGTGTTGGGGGAACAGTATAGTTATTGATAAATCTCATAGCGATGACAATAATAATATTGATAATAACAATAATAATTTAAACGTTTTATATCAGAAAAAAGTATTGCCAGAAAAATATCAAAAAGAAATATTGTTACTTATTATTAAAGAAGATTTATTATCTAAATAGAATGATAAAATTGTTTCATTATCAATCATTAAGAAAATAATTTCATCTCTATAATTAGACAGCATACATATATGATATCCAGGGCTGGACAAAATACATCATTAAGTATTTAAAATACAAAATATAAAATACTATCAATCTTTTATCAAATACAAAGTATAAAATACTATCAATCTTCTATCAAATACAAAATATAAAATACTATCAATCTTTTATCAAAATACTAAGATTGACAGTATTTTGTATTTTGTATTTCAAATACTTTTTGCCCAGCCCTGGTGATATCATGCAACAGGTGTCACGATATTTCAAAAGCAAAATGATAATCGAATAAGTTTATAATTTAATTTTATATTAATAAATGTTAATTTAAAAAAAATTGATATATGTATTGATTATAAATGTAATTTTTTTGTTAGCAGATTTGTATTTTCTACAAGATTTACACAAACATGGCTGCAAAGAAAGAAGAAACCAATATGGACCAACTTTTTGTAAGTTTTATTTTAATGTATGCGATATATTGAAAAACTTATCTTGAACTGATCTGTCCAACTTTGATTAAGTTTATTCACAATTTGCTTGCATTTATCTTTCCAACACAATCCGAAACTTGAAATTAAATACCGGAGGCATTATTTTTATAGAAATAATTGGTGTTATGTATATTATGTATTAATAGTATATATTTGTATTTTAGGAAGAAATGAAGAGCATTGCTGTTGAACAGCAACAATGCTTCTATGAACTTCTGCCTGAGTGGACAAAATATAAAAAATCTGATATTTATCCAAGAAAGGACGAACATAAATACCTGAAACAAAATATTGGATATGCATTGTTTGGACCACCAACGAAAAATGAAGAGGAAATGAAAAAAGAAGAAAATAGTACAGTAGCTTGCTATGGCAAAACAAAAGATCCAAATAATACAGAAGCAGATATAACTGATGCAGTGGGTTATAATAAAAAAGCCAAAAAAGCTATAAAAAAGATATATGATAAGATATGTGAGTGTTTCAATGTGGAAGATGATCCATTTCAACCAATTTTATTTGGTGTCATTTATAATGTAATAGTTTATTCTAATAGCAATGTAAGTAAAGGAAAAAATAAAGAAAAGGAAAAAAAAGAAGTAAAAGAGGCAACAAAAAAAGAAACTAAAGCAGAAGTAAAAAAAGAAGTAGAAGAAGAAGAGGTATCGGTAGTACCTGTTCCTATTTTTAAGATTTTTAAAAGTAAGAAAAGCATCCAAGAGACAGTTGATAAGGCGAAGAAGCCTATATTAACCAAGATTGAAGATTATGAAACACTATATATTGACTCCAATGCCAGAGTCTATGAAGGTTGGTCGGACTATGTAGAAAATAATACTCTACAAGAATGTACTATGGTGCTTCCAAAAGATGGTTTTTACCAACCAAACCCAGACTATCCTATTGAGGAGGATTATTCGACAGTTTGGATCGAAATCATGGATTCTCCTGCATGTACAACGAGCAAGAAAGTTTTGACGAATGTGGATCGTGTCTCCACTGTAGTTGGAATTGGCGCACTTGGCTTGAGTATCGCAGGGCTTTTCACACCTCTTGCGCCTGTTGCAAGTAAGTTGTTTCTCAATATATAATTTATGAGTTTATGAAATGTCGTCTTGCATTTTAAACACATTTTATTATGTATTTTAGGTATTTCTCTCGCTGGTGCTGCTACTGCGAGTGGTGCTTGGTCAATTTTCCGGAACACCCAAGAATTAGTGGATCGCTATAACCACAAGGAATCTATTTATATTCTGGACAAAGAAGCATTCCCATGTTGGCTCGGTTTAACTGGTTCAGTGGCTGGTTTAGGAGCGGTTGGAGGAACGGTGGTTCTATCCAGAGTTGCTGCAAACGGCGCGACGATACCTTCCGCTGCGAAAGTAGTATTTAATACCGTGCAAGGCAGTAATATCTTCTTGAATGGTGTCGGTGTTGTATATATGAGTTACAGTATGTACGATAAGTACAAGGAAGAGCAGACTTTCAGTTACTTAGATGCGTTAAATTTGGCGACGCACATCATGTTCTTCGCCAGCTCCGTGGTGAACGTTAAATTTGCCAATGACATTATCAGGGATAGCCAGGGTAGAGTTATCGATGACTACAAGAAAACTCGACGCAGTAGGAATCTTCGTAAGAAATTCAATCGTGCCGCGCGAAGGGCTGCCGAGAACAATACGTCTAAGATAGCCGAAAATGCGGAAGTGATACACTTTATACAAAATCGTCAAGACTTCTTGTCTTTCGACCAGGCTCGTGGTAGTCAGATGTTCGATAAGACTTCATCGCATAATACCGTATGGTCATTCGACGGAGGTAAAATAATGATTGGTAATATCGAATTGTTAAATCCTATAGATTTTGCTTTGCTTCTTATTTCAAGTATACGTTCAGAATCCGATCAGAGTGATCCGTCCGATGACTCTCAAGATGATTCTAATAACTTTAAGCTACTGAAACAATCGCTTCACGATTTATTAAAAGACTTCTGTCCCGACGACACGCCGGAATTATCTGACTTTGACCGAATACTTGAGGACCTAAGTTCTATGAACATAAGTGAAGATTGCCTCACAATGTTGTTTAATATAGCTACAACGCTAATGAAACATGACAAAGATCATTTCTTGATATGCTTCACTTTTGTTTGGAAATACTGTAAAGCAAACTTGAAACAGTGGGGGATAAAGACACGTCGTCGCATGCAAAGCGAATCTGGCTCTTACATTATGCAAAAGATTATTAATGTTGTTTCTGAAGCAACAGGTATGATATTCGATCAATTAGCTACTGCTGCTTTTATGTATGCGGAAGCTAATTTAAAAAAGACAATATAGAAATAAGGCGCATAATAATTCATATATTCGTATTTCTAGCATTAAGATGAGATTTTTGCAAAAAATTTATATTTTGATACGCATCACTGATTAATAATATCTTACTTTATATTTTTTCAGTTATTGTTATAAATAATAATAAATAAATGATGTACAACATATGAGTATCTTTTATTCTAACGTATCTGACTTTATAGTATGTTTCCCAGCAAAGGACACAAGTTGACACAAATCGACACAAGTATCACTCTGTCTTTGTGCGATATTCAATGAGCAACAGAGAGAATAATACTTTTGTGTCGCTTGTGTCTCTTGGTGGAAAACTACCAAAATTCGTATTTTATAAAAAACAAATATAAAAAAAATAAAAATTATATTCTTTTTTATAAAAAATAAATAAGCAAAAGTATAAAGAATTGGGAAAAGGAAAATACAAGAAATGATATTGAATCCTAAAAAGAGCAAACCTTTATGAAAGAAGTATAGAATACTATAGTAGTTTTCCAATATATGTATATATACACACACACAGGGTGTCCCATCAAGAGCTAACTTCTGATTCGTGCGTTAGAAATTGACATATGTCAATTGAAGTTGTAACGCTGTTAATTATTAATTAATTATTGAAGTTTGCCATATCGCAGGGCCGAAAGTGAAAAGATAGACGTCGCCCGCGATATTTCAAGCCGATAAAACTCGTATAATATATAAAATATTTATATTAAATCATACATCGTTGTATTCTTTTCAAACAGCGCTACAATTTTTTTTACATCAAAATATCTACATTATTATAAAAAAATTATGCATACCTCTCCGTTCGTTAACACGAATAGCTTTTGTAAGCAACTATTGTGCTAACAATAGAGTTCAGTTTGAACCATTTAATTTGATACATATTTGTTATGGTTTATTTCTTTTAATTTAAAAGATAAAAGGTGGTGGCCACTTTTGGTGGGACATCCTGTATACTATTGCTTTACTTATTTCTTTTGCTTTACTGATTTCTTTTGTGTATTAAATGTCAAGTTCTACTTCTTCTTTTATTTTGCAGATAAATTTTACTACTGATTTCTACATTTGTATTGTATTACAAAACAATAATTAATTCCATATATTTTAGATTCTTAAATATATGGAAAAAATTATTGTTTTGTAATACAATACAAATGTAGAAATCAGTAGTAAAATTTATATTCCGAGCACTGTTTTAGATAATGAAGAAAAACCTTGGAGACTATCAGTCAATTTGGAGTCGACACTGACAAGTTCGAAAGCGGGAATTCTATATTCGCGCGGAATTTCCAGAGAGTTCACTCAGAGATCCGGGAATTCACTGTTTCTGTCTTTTATTTTTATTTGATAACTGCGAAAGAGACACACGTAGTATATAACGAGTGATACAGCATAACTGACTGTTAGTCGACGTTCATCACTTTAATATAATACATCACAAAATCTGTGCTTGAGATACATCAGATTAAAGGTACTATATATAAATTATTTTGTAATTAACAAGTTCTACGTTTTCATTTGTCGTTTTGTTAACTTAATTCTTGCGCTCAGTTGCATTGATAACTTCACACATTTGTGAGTTCTAATCAAATAAAAAAAAAGAATGTTTGTGCAACCGAGCTTTAATTCGTTGCGTTGGAATCTTTCTGACCTTATTGCTAAAATTTATAGCTAAAATCGTCAAGCATGCCTCAAATACGTGAACAGACGTTACGTAATAACTCGGATAATCAACAGGATATACAGGGTGTCCCAAAAATTTTGACACAGCGGCCGTATGCCAGTAGAGCAGACCAAACTGAACCGAAAAGTCCTCTACCATTTTACAATTTTCACAAGGGTTAAAAAGATATTAATTATTGAAGATTACCGAATGCGAACGCACGACTGAATTACGACCGCCTACAGACTACGGTCGCTTGGCGCGCGGCGTGCGGTAAGCGGCGAGCGGGGAGCGGCGAGCGGCGCGTCTCGCCGCTTGTCGCTCACCGCTTACCGCACGCCGCGCAGTGTTCCGATTAGAGACCGGTTGCTTAGCGTATATGTGGCTTTGCGCTTGCGCGGCGATGGAAATGCAGTGCCGACACACGTCGTGTGCAGGACTTTACGCGGGACTTTTGACAGAATAAGGTTAGGAAAATAGAAATAAGGTAAGGCTTTTTTATTTATTATAATTAAAATTTATAAAATAATTAAATTATATATATACAGGGTGATTCAAAATAACCTGATGTCCTTGCAATGCCATATTCTTGAGCGAATTCTGAGGCGATTTTTCCTTTTACAAAATTTTGTCCGAAGCTTAGTTTTCGAGTTATAATTGAAAATAATTTGCTACTTACGAGTCCGATACAACGGACAGGCAGGGACGGTGCAATGCGTCATGAGACGACAGTAAACACTTGACAGTCTCATTATACATTGCGCGTCCCTGCCTGCCCATTGTATCGAACTCGTAAGTTGCTACCTATTTTCAATTATAACTCGAAAACTAAGCTTCGGACAAAATTTTGTAAAAGGAAAAATCGTCTCAGAATTCGCTCAAGAATATGGCATTGCAAGGACATCAGATTATTTTGAATCACCCTGTATAATGTATTTTTGTACATATATATATATATGCATATATATTTTATTTTTTAATACATTAAAAAAATTTTTATTACTTTAAATGAAGCTGGGTAACACGCGGGGTGCCTTTTTTTATATGTACGAGACACTTTACTGACGCCGTATGGCCGCACATGCGCAAACAAACTGGTCCCTAATCGGAACACTGACGCCGCGCGCCAAGCGACCGTAGTCTGTAGGCGGTCGTATCTTAGTCGTGCGTTCGCATTCGGTAATCTTTAATAATTAATATCTCTTTAACCCTTGTGAAAATTGTAAAATGGTAGAGGACTTTTCGGTTCAGTTTGGTCTGCTCTACCGGCATACGGCCGCTGTGTCAAAATTTTTGGGACACCCTGTATATAGCATGCGTAATAAGTTTGCTTTGTGATTATGCCACGCCTTTGCTAATTTCTTAAACTTCTTTGTAAAATAGAATAGAATTCTTTGCAAATATAATTATTTATGATAGTAATGTATATTCATCGTGTTGGAGGAACAGAGAGTATAGTTATTGATAAATCTCATAGCGATGGCAATAATAATAGTGATACTAACAATAATAATTTAAACGTTTTATATCAGAAAAAAGTATTGCCAGAAAAATATCAAAAAGAAATATTGTTATTTATTATTAAAGAAGATTTATTATATCTAAATAGAATTGATAAAATTGTTTCATTATCAATCATTAAGAAAATGATTTCATCTCTATAATTAGACAGGATACATATATGATATCCAGGGCTGGACAAAATACATCATTAAGTATTTAAAATACAAAATATAAAATACTATCAATCTTTTATCAAATACAAAGTAAAAATACTATCAATCTTCTATCAAATACAAAATATAAAATACTATCAATCTTTTATCAAAATACTAAGATTGACAGTATTTTGTATTTTGTATTTCAAATACTTTTTGCCCACCCTTGGTGATATCATGCAACAGGTGTCACGATATTTCAAAAGCAAAATGATAATCGAATAAGTTTATAATTTAATTTTATATTAATAAATGCTAATTTAAAAAAAATTGATATATGTATTAATTATAAACGTAATTTTTTTGTTAGCAGATTTGTATTTTCTACAAGATTTACACAAACATGGCTGCAAAGAAAGAAGAAACCAATATGGACCAACTTTTCGTAAGTTTTATTTTAATGTATGCGATATATTGAAAAACTTATTTTGAACTGATCTGTCCAACTCTGATTAAGTTTATTCACAATTTGCTTGCATTTATCTTTCCAACACAATCCGAAATTGAACACAACTTGAAATTAAATACTGGAGGCATTATTTTTATATAAATAATTGATGTTATGTATATTATATACTAATAGTATATATTTGTATTTTAGGAAGAAATGAAGAGCATTGCTGTTGAACAGCAACAATGCTTCTATGAACTTCTGCCTGACTGTACAATATATGAAAAATCTGATATTAATCCAAGAAAGGACGAACATAAATACCTGAAACAGAATATTGGATATGCATTGTTTGGACCACCAACGAAAAATGAGGAGGAAATGAAAAAAGAAGAAAATAGTATAGTAGCTTGCTATGGCAAAACAAAAGATCCAAATAATACAGAAGCAGATATAACTGATGCAGTGGGTTATGATGAAAAAGCCGAAAACGCTATAAGAAAGATATATGAGAAGATATGTGAGTGTTTAAATATAACAGATGATTCGTTTGAACCAATTTATTTTGGTGTCATTTATAATGTAATAGTTTATTTTAATAGCAATGTAAGTAAAGGAAAAAATAAAGAAAAGGAAAAAAAAGAAGTAAAAGAGGAAACAAAAAAAGAAACTGAAGCAGAAGTAAAAAAAGAAGTAAAAGAAGAAGAGGTATCGGTAGTACCTGTTCCTATTTTTAAGATTTTTAAAAGTAAGAAAAGCACCCAAGAGACAGTTGATAAGGCGAAGAAGCCTATATTAACCAAGAGTGAAGATTGTGAAACACTATATATTGACTCCAATGCCAGAGTCTATGAAAGTTGGTCGGACTATGTAGAAAATAATACTCTACAAGAATGTACTATGGTGCTTCCAAAAGATGGTTTTTACCAACCAAACCCAGACTATCCTATTGAGGAGGATTATTCGACAGTTTGGATCGAAATCATGGATTCTCCTGCATGTACAACGAGCAAGAAAGTTTTGACGAGTGTAGATCTTGTCTCCACTGCAGTTGGAATTGGCGCACTTGGCTTGAGTATCGCAGGGCTTTTCACACCTCTTGCGCCTGTTGCAAGTAAGTTGTTTCTCAATATATAATTTATGAGTTTATGAAATGTTATCTTGCATTTTAAACACATTTTATTATGTATTCTAGGTATTTCTCTTGCTGGTGCTGCTACTGCGAGTGGTGCTTGGTCAATTTTTCGGAACACCCAAGAATTAGTGGATCGCTATAACCACAAGGAATCTATTTATATTCTGGACAAAGAAGCATTCCCATGTTGGCTCGGTTTAACTGGTTCAGTGACTGGTTTAGGAGCGGTTGGAGGAACGGTGGTTCTATCCAAAGCTGCTGCAAACGGCGCTACGATACCTTCCGCTGCGAAAGTAGTATTTAATACCGTGCAAGGCAGTAATATCTTCTTGAATGGTGTCGGTGTTGTATATATGAGTTACAGTATGTACGAGAAGTACATGGAAGAGCAGACTTTCAGTTACTTAGATGCGTTAAATTTGGCGACGCACATCATGTTCTTCGCCAGCTCCGTGGTGAACGTTAAATTTGCTAATGACATTATTAGGGATAGCCAGGGTAGAGTCATCGATGACTACAAGAAAACTCGACGCAGTAAGAATCTTCGTAAGAAATTCAATCGTGCCGCGCGAAGGGCTGCCGAGAACAATACGTCTAAGATAGCCGAAAATGCGGAAGTGATACACTTTATACGAAATCGTCAAGACTTCTTGTCTTTCGACCAGGCTCGTGGTAGTCAGATGTTCGATAAGACTTCGCATAATACCGTATGGTCATTCGACGGAGGTAAAATAATGATTGGTAATATCGAATTGTTAAATCCTATAGATTTTGCTTTGCTTCTTATTTCAAGTATACGTTCAGAATCCGATCAGAGTGATCCGTCCGATGACTCTCAAGATGATTCTAATAACTTTAAGCTACTGAAACAATCGCTTCACGATTTATTAAAAGACTTCTATCCCGACGACACGCCGGAATTATCTGACTTTGACCGAATACTTGAGGACCTAAGTTCTATGAACATAAGTGAAGATTGCCTCACAATGTTGTTTAATATAGCTACAACGCTAATGAAACATGACAAAGATCATTTCTTGATATGCTTCACTTTTGTTTGGAAATACTGTAAAGCAAACTTGAAACAGTGGGGGATAAAGACACGTCGTCGCATGCAAAGCGAATCTGGCTCTTACATTATGCAAAAGATTATTAATGTTGTTTCTGAAGCAACAGGTATGATATTCGATCAATTAGCTACTGCTGCTTTTATGTATGCGGAAGCTAATTTATACATACATTGAATGTAAATCGTAATGTAAAAAAAGACAATATAGAAATAAGGCGCATAATAATTCGTATATTCGTATTTCTAGCATTAAGACGAGATTATTGCAAAAAAATTTATATTTTGATACGCATCACTGATTAATAATATTTTACTTTATATTTTTTTTATTGTTATAAATAATAATAAATAAATGATGTACAACATATGAGTATCTTTTATTCTAACGTATCTGTCTTTATAGTATTTTATACTTCTTTTGTAAAGTTTTGCTCTTTATAGGATACATTATCATTTCTTGTATTTTCTTTTTCCTAATTTTTTATACTTTTGCTTATTTATTTATTTTTTATAAAAAAGAATATAATTTTTATTTTTTCTTATGTTTGTTTTTTATAAAATACGAATTTTGGTAGTTTTCCACCAAAAGACACAAGCGACACAGAAGTATTATTCTCTCTGTTGCTCATTGAATATCGAACAAAGACAGAGTGATACTTGTGTCGATTTGTGTCAACTTGTGTTCTTTGCTGGAAAACAACCATAGAAGATCAGGCATTGTATGTTTTCCAGCAAAGGACACAAGTTGACACAAATCGACACAAGTATCACTCTGCCTTTGTTCGATATTCAATGAGCAACAGAGAGAATAATACTTTTGTGTCGCTTGTGTCTCTTGGTGGAAAACTACCATTACAATTCTTTGTTATAAATTAAATTATAAATTAAAGATAAACAAATCTCACGTACACATTTTTACAGGATTTTATCTCAATTTTGACAAAGTCATCTATTCTTCACAAAAATTTAAATTCGCGCGAATTTGAAGATAAGGACAATCTGTCGCTTTCATGCGGACTCAACCTAATGCGCGCGTGTGCTCGATAATTGAGGATCGACACGCGATTCAGTCAGCTGACCTGTCTTGTGATAGCAGCTAGACTTGACTCTGAGAAGCACAGTTCTCGTCGTTGGCTCAACTACGCTGGAAAACGTCGCATTCGTCGTGAGTATTATACAGAATTGGTCGTCCCGAAGCGCGACAATCCCAGTCTCTCGATCATTCAGGTGAATTCCAGTTTAATATTTCGCCGAATTTCACGTGAGCGAGCGAACGAACTCCGGCGCGCGTAGTATCGATCCAGTGGCACTTTGCGTACGCCATCGCTTTTCCGATCAGGCGTCAAATCTACGAATTTTAGGCCGATTTTCAGTCACGACGCGCCTGCCGATCGTTCGATCACACGTCGATGTTCGCGCGATCGATCGCGGTCGTCTGCGACGAGAAAGTGTTTTCTTTTTGCCTAGCAGACGGCTCGCGGTCTTCGCGGGGCTACGCCTATTTTTTGAACGGCTTGCTCACGTGAATCGCTGCCAGCGTGTGACAGCCGAACTTTTCCGTAGGTCCGACTTTTTCGGCTGTGAACCGCACAGGATTGCTTGTTGCGAAGAATAATCGAAAAAATCCGAATTAGCAAGTTGCTTATATATATCTTTGTGTTTTTCTCATATCTTATTTATTTTATTAATGAGAAATGTACATTTAGGCTCTTTTTCTCTCCTTGTGAATGCGATCAGGGAAAAAATTAATGTAGAAAAGTGTAAAAATGTAGCTTAAAAAAGAATATTATACTGCTCTATTTATTTATATTAGATTTACAATTTTTATTACTGAGATTTCTTACATTATTAGATTTATTTAAAATGAAACAGGTGTGTATTCAAACTTGAAGTAGAGAAAGAAAAGAAAAATTGGTTAAAAGTATAGAAAACACAGCTGGAAAGATTTATTGATTGGTATAAATTTAGAATTTGTGTAATTGAATAATTCATAAATTATTAAAGGCACATTGAGGGATGAAGGAGAGGGAAAGAGGAAAAGAAATGAAGAAGAGTGAGTGTGAGGGAGAATGGATGAAAGGAAAAGATGTGAACCAAATTCTAGACTAAACTATGACAATAATAAAATAATAAATATTAGAGGCATGTCGATTCGTGCTATCACAACTTGTTTTTTTGTATTTGCTTTATCTAATCCATAAGTGTATTGTAGCAATTAGAAAAAATATGAGTAAAAATCCACACTTTTATGTTATCTAATATATTATATTTCTTATATATTTATCTAATATTTTTTATATATCTATTTCTAATATTTTTAATAAAATACAGGTATTATAAAGACAATAATAACATATTATTTGAGGGTAAAATGTTCAATTTGCATATTTTTTGTGTTCTTTATAATCTACATTGTTTTCTGCTAAACATAAAAACATGTTTTATATTAAATGCAGAGATATAACAAATGTGATTAAGCAAAACATTTATAGTCTCAAGTTTGTAGTAGATTACTGAACGATTGATTTTGTTTCCAGGTAAATTAATTGTTCAAAATGACGAACCAAAGTTTACTGAAGATTGTAAATGAGGACCGGGAAGGCAAGTTTGGATTTGTCTACGCAGTATCTGGACCTGGTTAGTTTATTTCACATGCATCTCTTTATTTTTCCTGTTGCACGTTTTCTCATTTAATATTCCGTTATCACAGTCGTCACTGCTGAAAAGATGTCTGGATCTGCTATGTACGAGCTGGTGCGAGTTGGCTACTACGAATTGGTAGGAGAAATTATCAGATTGGAAGGTGACATGGCTACAATACAGGTATATCAAAGCGTCCAATTATATATATTCACGCATTTTACCTGCATTTTGGAATATTAAGATAATTAATTCTATGCGTTCAGGTATACGAAGAGACAAGCGGTGTAACAGTTGGCGATCCTGTGCTTCGTACTGGAAAGCCATTGTCCGTCGAATTGGGCCCCGGCATTCTCGGCAGCATCTTCGACGGTATTCAACGTCCGTTGAAGGACATCAACGAGCTCACGAGCTCAATCTACATCCCGAAGGGTGTCAATGTGCCAGCGCTCTCGCGTACCGCCTCCTGGGAATTTAATCCGCAAAATGTTAAGAACGGCAGCCACATCACAGGCGGTGACTTGTACGGCATTGTGCACGAGAACACTTTGGTGAAGCATTGCATGATTCTTCCGCCCAAGTGCAAAGGCACTGTCACCTACGTCGCACCTGCTGGCAACTACACCGTTGATGTGAGATCTTCGTATTAAATGATTTTATTTCACATACATTTTCTTCGTATTATGTAAAACTCATGTAAATATGTGATATTCTTGTAGGACATCGTCTTGGAAACCGAATTTGACGGCGAGAGACAGAAATATACTATGCTTCAGGTCTGTAGGTCGAATATATGTACATTTGAATGTATCGTTTTGAATGTATTGCATGTTGTGAATTTATGGTTGCATGCAGGTGTGGCCAGTTCGTCAACCTCGTCCAGTTACTGAAAAATTGCCAGCTAATCATCCTCTACTCACTGGCCAACGAGTCTTGGACTCTCTCTTCCCGTAAGAATTTGCCTTCAAATATCTAGGTGTGCTCTTTACACTGGAGAGACACTCAGAACGTGCGTTCGATTTGTTTCCAGATGCGTGCAAGGTGGAACCACGGCTATTCCCGGCGCTTTCGGTTGCGGTAAAACCGTCATTTCGCAGGCCCTCTCCAAGTATTCCAACTCCGACGTGATCATCTACGTCGGTTGCGGAGAGCGCGGCAACGAGATGTCCGAGGTGCTGCGCGATTTTCCAGAGTTGACCGTGGAAATCGACGGCGTCACCGAATCCATCATGAAGCGTACCGCTCTGGTTGCCAATACGTCCAACATGCCTGTGGCCGCGCGTGAGGCGTCCATTTACACCGGTGCGCGATAAGTTATCGAGGAAAATTGCACATTACGCGTGTAAATGAAACTTTGCATCCAACGAGTAATCCATTCCGTTCATTACGCAGGTATCACGCTGTCTGAATACTTCCGAGACATGGGCTACAATGTTTCGATGATGGCGGACTCGACGTCCCGTTGGGCCGAGGCTCTTCGAGAAATCTCGGGTCGTCTGGCTGAAATGCCTGCCGACTCCGGTTATCCTGCTTACCTCGGTGCTCGTTTGGCCAGCTTCTACGAACGTGCTGGAAGGTACGATACGCTATCGTGTCGCGTGCATAGATTTCATTATTAGTCGAGCATTTTCTGCGACGTTGCAATTTACTACATGTCTCTTTGCAAATGTTAATTAAAATTACGATTTTTGCCGGGATTTTACATCAACACTGATATGGTTGCTTTAATCGATGCGATTAAATTGGATTTGAATTCTTGTGTAGGGTGAAATGTCTGGGAAATCCAGACCGTGAAGGGTCTGTCAGTATCGTCGGTGCTGTGTCGCCGCCAGGCGGTGACTTTTCCGATCCTGTGACGAGCGCAACGCTCGGTATCGTACAGGTACGAACGCGACGTCCGGGTGCGTGTAAAAAGGAAAGCGACATCGATAAACTAATATTTGATTCTTAGGTGTTCTGGGGATTGGATAAAAAGCTTGCGCAACGCAAACACTTCCCGTCCATCAATTGGCTTATATCGTACAGCAAGTATTTGCGAGCGTTGGACGATTTCTACGACAAGAACTTCCCGGAGTTCGTCCCGCTGAGGACGAAAGTGAAGGAAATCTTGCAAGAGGAAGAAGACCTGTCGGAAATCGTGCAGCTGGTGGGTAAGGCTTCGCTCGCCGAAACGGATAAAATCACGCTCGAGGTGGCGAAATTGCTGAAGGACGACTTCTTGCAACAAAACAGGTACGGAATCGTTTCGCGATATTTTTGTGATTTTGTTATAAATGTTGAATGACATAAATAGATACGACGTAGCTTGCGAAAGAGTTTTCTAATGCTTTTTGCAATTTCTTTTAGCTACTCGCCGTACGATCGTTTCTGTCCATTCTACAAAACCGTGGGAATGCTGCGAAACATGATTGCGTTCTACGATATGGCGAGACACGCGGTGGAATCAACAGCCCAGTCAGATAATAAAATCACGTGGAACGTCATTAGAGACAGCATGGGCAATATTCTTTATCAACTGAGTTCCATGAAATTCAAGGTGAGCAATTTTAAATGTATTATCACGCTGTTGCAGTCAGATGTGATGTGATGAATTTTATTATTTTATTCTTTGCCTTGAAATTTTAGGATCCTGTTAAGGACGGCGAAGCGAAAATTAGGGCGGACTTTGATCAGCTGCACGAGGATATTCAACAGGCATTCAGGAATTTAGAGGACTAAAATTTCTAAGCTTGTCACTTGTTAAAAGCAATTTTAAGATATTGATTGTTCTATAATATTATCTGGCTCTAACATTTAAGGATGTCCCGGTCTAATTTGTGAATGCAGATAGCTTGCCGAATATACGATCACAAACAGCGTTATGTCATGTATTATTTGCCATAAACATGTATTCTTGAAAGTGCCCGAATTGTAAATAGAAAAGTTATGAAACAACTTCCGATATTAGCCGACACCGCGCGGCGGAACTATACACAAGACAATGCAACACGTCATACGCGTGACGATTGAGACAATAAAACGGGACATTCTTAAATGCGTTCAAAGCGTATATTTGAAGAGATGTGGCTCTACGTCGAGGATTCACTTGCTTGAATCGAGAACCGAGAGCTAATTGGTAATTAGTCGAATATTACCAGAAAAAGTCAATCTTTCCCCTCGCGGAGACACTTGATTTTTTTTTTGTCCGCTTTGTTGAAAGTGCAATTGAATAATCCGAAATATTGATATTCTCACATGTTTTCTGTGTGTATAAACGAAGGTATGAAATAGCTTCCCGTTTTATCCTGACGCGCGCAGACTAGAATTATTATATGAAAAAGAAATACTCTCGAGTTATCAAACACGTGGCATGTGGATGACATGGCAGTTTTATCTCGCAAGATATTGGATCGCGGAGTATTAAGTGGAGTATTGTAACATATAATGTACTATTTAAGTGCGATAAGTGATGATCGCAACTGCACATAATTAAGCATACTATATATATATACCTTAACAGTAAAACGTTACAAATATGATTTAAGTTTAGAGAAGAACACACATTAGATAAATGATCGAGGTGTAGGGTCGTCGTTGTGAAGATAAATAGAAGGAAAAGAATATACGCATGATGAGACCGACCAGTGTTCCATTGACTTCGATATCATTTCCAATGTATAATATGTAAAAAAAAAAAAGAAACAATAAAAAATTATGCACAAGAGGACTTGCCTTGTGAGGGTGGATAACGGTATTGCCAAATCAATTAAAACGATTCTCAATAAACTTCGTTTTAATAATAATAATTATTATACAACAATAACCTCGCGTTATGTACATTAACGATATATTACATTCCGACGTCTAACGCTTGGTGGATTAATTCTAACGCGCTTTTTCTTTCACAGAATCATCTCGTCTTGAAAAAAATATGTTATTGCCACATCCACACACTGATCTATGCATATGTACACATACGCGTATATATACAGGTGTAAATATACAGTCATATGTGTATAATTGATCTATTTTTACAAGTTAATTCTTAACTCGCCCTATGAAGTACCCTATACAATTATGAAAACAGTATTAAAAATAAAAAATATGTAACGAACTTTGCACAGTTGCGTGATCGTCGTATTCGCAAGTCAATGCAAATCAACAAAAATTACCTTTTCTTTCAAAAGTAATCTTGGTTGCACCGCCGTTTAAAAATCAGTTTTGCGAAAAAAAAAAATTGTTAACATTTTGATATTCACAGCCACGATATTCCCATGTATGCCAACTGCATTGGCATATTACGTCTACGTGTGATACTTCCGTGTCCATTCAGATCGATTTTTCAAATATCAGTCATAACTACACGGTTGTAAAAGAATATATAAAAAAAAAAAAAGAAAAAAAAAACAGAAAAATTATTAAAACTTTTGTACTCACTCAATATATGATATACATATATATTTCTAAAATTCCAAAAATTCTTTTAGTAAATATATAAATTAAATGCATATGTTGTATGTACATTAATAGTGTGATTGATATGAACAATCCGATCCCTTTTTCTTTCTGAGAATTTACGAGATTAAGATTTTTCAAGTATTATATGCAATTGTTCTGTGTGACGTATTTGTATTTCACTAAAATAATAATTAAACGTAATAAAACGAAATAATCTTTTCCAACTTTGTCGTCATGCTTTTGATTGTATTATAAAAACTGATCAAGTGCAGAAATTGATAGTGCAATTTATTTAAAAAATGTCTTTAAAAAATACACTAAAAGTATTCTAACTCTAAAGAAATTTTTGGATATTATTTGTACAAGCTGAAAATTTGTTTTTACTCGCCAAATAAAAAGTGATGCTAATTTTAATAAATTAAAAGATTAACTTGTAGCATTGACATTATAAAAGCATGAACGTGTAGCTATGACTATAAGTCTGCTCTTTATAGCTGAACTGGCTGCACTAGTTCAGAGTTTATCTTTTTGTTTCCAACGTGGAGAAAAAAAAATAGTCTAGTTCTAGTGCAGCCAGTTCAGCTATAAAGAACAAATCTTATTTCATTAGAAAAGCATCTGATTTTATTTGCACAAGGAAGTCGGAATATTTGAAAACTTGTTAAAGTTTGGTGCAAGTTGTCACAAAAGAGAACGAAAATTTAGGATCCCCTATATGGTAAGATAACATTCATAAATCCTAGTATGTACAGAAAGAATTACTAACTCATGAATTAGAGGAAGCTTACGAACTCAAATGTACAACGTCAGTACTAGTGGCCGATGACGAGGGTGATATTTGTGATCTGAGTTGGAGATTTTCACGTTTTAATTGGGCAACTAATTGTTTTAGCGCCGTGATTTCTTGCCGCAGTTTGTCGTTGTCCCGTAAACATTGACTTAGATTTTGATTAGCTGTGCGCAGTTCTCCTATATATTCGCAGGCCTTTGCCAAAATGCCTCCTTTACTCTGTTGTGAAAGAATAACAGTCGTTAAAAAGATACTTGAGCAATAAAAGTTTCATTATTTACCTGAGTTTCATAATTGGTCTTTCCTTCTCCACTGCTGCCACTGCCAGTCGTAGTAGTACTAGGATTACACTCGGGTATGATTTTACCTAACTTTGCAATCCAGTTATTTATTTTGTCTCTACGCCGACGTTCAACTTCATTGTGCGTTGCTCTCCGCCTGTCGTCCCTCTAATAGAGCCGAAAAAAATTACTTCTCACGTACTTAAAGCGAGTGAAATAATGATAAATTGTATTGAACCTTCTTCAAGCCAGCGGTACAATTTCTTGGGGTTTCTATCTGTAAAGCGGTTGCCCTTGGCATCAAGGATCTCGATGCCTGGGCTGTGGTGAAGACATCGTTCGCGTTGCCAATAACATAAAACTGTCCGTTCAAAGGTGACGTCAGAACTTGCACTGTATTATTCCCTGGTTGCGACACAGGCAGTTCTATCTCGTTGGCTGATTGTATATCTGGCGTACCATTCACTTGAACAAACCGATATGCTAAGGTTTCTTGATAATGCATTTCATCCTCTGCAACAGGCTCCCCTGAGAAAAATAAAACACATCCATGTAAATTGATCTTTAACAACACAAAATTGAACAAGTTATTCTAAGTAAATCCGACAGTAGTATAGTTTGCAAGTGAAGATGTACGAGTTGAAAATTTCTTGCCGAATGCAGTATGCTCTTACCGTCGCAATCCACGATTTCCGTTTCCTCTATAACAATCCCCGAGCCATCGCCGTCTTCCTTCACGACGCTGCAAAATTAAACAACACTTTGAGGCGCGTTATCGTCTCATCTTAACGGAGTTTCATGCTATGTGTATTACTTCGACGCCTGTGTGTCGATCCTACGGCGTAAGTAAGTGCGCACTGTGCACTAAGTGATGATGACCTTGAGGAGACCTCGGGCGAGACGGAAGGGATAGGTGTTCGCATAATCAGGCGGTCGATATTTAACGTAAACGCTACCTGACATCCTGCTGTTCGAGTTGCTGCTCCAAAATGTCCATCCCTCGCCGCCGGAAAAAAAAACGTTTGAATTTGTCAAAATTCACGTGAGCTGGTCACGGGACACGGCAACGAGGTCATGTGGTGTACAAGATGGCGGCGCGTTGCGCGCGTCATCTAGCGTGGAGATAACGGAATGACGTTGTGCAATGAAAATTTGGATACTATGCAAATTCTTCATTATGAGAAGATATACCGACTTTTACCAATCGGAAGTTGGCGTTGCGAAAAAAAGTAACTATGTCGAAACATACACCAAAGAATTGCTCTTCAATTGCTTCTTCGATATCCGTAATTGTTCCACTTAATTTATTAATATTAATAAAATTATACATGAAAATAATCACCAATTTTTACTTAGCAAATAATTTTATTTATTAAAAAAAAAATCTATTCTTATGAAACAATTGCTCCTCAATCGCTTTTTTAAATTCTATTGTTAGATTTTTAATTTTTGTTTAGTTTTTATTTATAAAAATTAATAAATGTTGATGCGTACAATCAGTGCTGCCAACTATTGAAAGCAATGATGCATAGAAAGCACTAGATTTTTATAAATTTTTTAAACTGTTATATAAACTTAATATTTTTGAAAAATTATCTTTCTTATATCCATAGTACATTAGATATGTTTTAAATTTAAGGTTTAATTATTACATCGCGGTTGAAATTCTTTTTATCAATCCTTACTAATATACATAATGTACATACTAATATAATATAAAGCGATTGAAGAGCAATCGTTCTATAAGAATAGATTTTAATTACTTTTATTCGCAGCGTCAATTTTTGATTTTTGTAATTATTATATCGTGTGGCCGAAATAGTCGATAAAGTCACTGCTCCTACATACCTCCAGTCGCTCCGGGCCCTCGAAGTAGTTACGAAAATATTTTCAAAAGTCAAGCTGCGCATGCGAAGATTTACTTTCCGCACACCGCGCTGAGAGCACAAAGTTTCTTCAGCGCCCGTCAAGATGACCAGGTTAGTGATGTAAATTTTTGAAGGTTATGTTTCTTTGCGCAGTTTTATTCAAATAACTATATATTCTCGTCTTGTTGATCGCTCGCTGATATATCCAGATGAAAAAACGCTCTGAAAAACATTCACGATTGTGATCAAATGTCATACTTTCCTTCAGAATTTGTCCAAGCTACACATGCCGAGATAGCCATTCTATCTTGAATTTTACATTTGTATTTAATTACAGGTCTAAAATAGAATTAGGCGACGTGACACCACATAACATAAAGCAACTGAAATTATTAAATCAAGTCGTATTCCCAGTTTCATATAACGAAAAGTTTTACAAGGATGTACTAGAAGCTGGAGAACTCGCCAAACTAGCATATTACAATGACATAGTGGTATTTAAAATGATTATTCTAGTATAACAATTCTCAAATCATGCTCTGTAAAGATTATGAGGGAGGGATACTGAAAAAAATGATGATAAATGCATAACTTAGTAAAAGTTGAATAATCTGTATAGATAAGATTAATTAAGAGAAATGCATGCTACATAGTATATATTAATAGTTTACTTAAATTTCTTTACACGTGTTCTGCTAGCAAAAAATAAAAAATCTAATTTAAACTTTAGTGTAAACAAAACGTAAACACAAGTATTTATGCGTTATGTCGTGATTTTCAGGTCGGGGCAGTCTGCTGTCGTGTAGATACTTCAGAAAATTCTAGACGGTTATATATAATGACATTGGGTTGTCTTTATCCATACAGAAGATTAGGAATTGGCACTGTTATGGTCCAGCATGTTTTAAACTATGTTAACAAAGATGGAAATTTTGACTCCATTTTCCTGTAAGTATAATGTGCATTTGTGTTACTCTAATGAACAATTTCACAAGAGGGTATTTCACTTTAATAACGCTTATTTCACATTTGCAGACATGTTCAAATAAGTAATGAAGGCGCGATTGACTTTTATAAGAAATTTGGATTTGAAATTGTCGAAACTAAAGAGCATTACTATAAGAGAATAGAACCAGCAGATGCACATGTGCTGCAAAAAACACTGCGTCCTCGAGCAAATCAAACAAATCATCAAACTGTCAACTCATAAGTAGCATTGTTTTCATTAATTTATCTTTTTCATAATTTAGAATTGCATATATACCCATGTTCTGTCAATAAAATCATTTTATATTATATCTTTTGCTGTGTTGTGAGTCAAATAATCTCCCTTATCTGCATACACATTGATTATTCAGAAAACAACAATGTTTATCCAATTGTCTGAATAATTCATTCATTGAATAGAAGATTTTAATCAGTTTTTTTGTATTAACGAATGATTGCAGTAAGTTTTTTTATTTGAATTCATTAAATATGTTGAAACAAATTCACTGACTGTTCAGCATGTTCAGTATCTAAGAGTCAATCGTGTTATAAAAATATTCCTTTGGGTGTAAAGACCAAAATTATAATTTCCATTGTTTACCATACATATGTTTTTATTGTCCATCAATCTTTTTCTACTCAGATGTATTTAAAAATTTTTACACAATATTTAAATTTTTTCATTTTTAGAAAATTGTGGCGTTAAAATGATTGCATGCATATTAAAAATATATGTATAAGAAATAACAAATATTGCACTTTATAATTGCTTTACATATTCAAAATTGTCATGTAAAATGAGTATTGCAGAATTAATGCACGAAAAAAACGTGCAATCTTTACATAATTTATTATCTAATATAATATATAGCTCATGTGGATATACAAGATATACATACGTGTAGAAATACATGTGTGTAAAAAGAAATCAAAATATAATACTAAATATCTATAGTACTGCGTGCAGGATATTTGTATCCTTATTCGCTAATATCGCTGTGACCAGAACATTTAATGGACTCGGAATACATCCCCGTATTTTAATTGTTTTGAATAATGTTGCAATGCGACACATCGATATGTTGGATTGTTATTACAGATGCAATCAAGATATTAGTTATCTCAATCACATTAATATGCAATAACAACAATGGTTAATATAGTAGAAAATTAGCATACAGCATTGCTCATTATACGCCTACACCGTGAAACGTTACAAATAGTTAAGCCGCTGAAAAAAAATGATGGATGCTTGGTCGCATCTAGACACAATTACATTCGCTGTATAAATAGGCGTTTTGCGACATTGAAGTACGTTTCCCGTTTACTCTAAATTAACATATATATATTTTTGATAACAGTAATAAGTTTTCAATATTACATAGTTACAGCTCCAGCAACTCTTTCAATTTTCTGGCACAGATTTCCGCACCTTCCGCCGCCTCTTTCGAAACCTACAACAAAGCGATGCAATCAAAGAAATCAAAAACATAATTTTTATCTTCACTATATATATTATTTTCATTGTCCATTATTTATTTTCCATTAAAATAATTCAGATTTATAGAATAGTAAATAAGAGAGTTTTACCACTAAAAGATTGAGGAATCCGTGCGGCAAATTTGATAATATATCCAGCGTAACTTTATTGCCAAGCGAGCGAAGCTTCCTCGCAAACATGACGCAATCATCAAGACAAGGGTCAAGATGCACCGTCTAGAAATGCAATATACACACGTACAGTCTGCTCCAAAACTTTTCACTTAATGCAGCTAAAAACATATTAACACACTGCATATTACTGATAAAAATCTAAATGCTTACCAGCATCTTTATAGGTGGCATGCGAGCTAGCATGTTATCTGGCGCGAGATAAGGGCTCAAGAAGGGATCCCTTGGTACCGTAAAGATAAATTCTTCGGTAGGACTTCGGACGTTCTCCGTATCGAGTTCTCTGATCTCCTTATTGCTATTTCTGCCCAAAGACCATCCGAACAGAGACCACGATTTGTTACTTTGTCCCGAGACGTTACCATCTCTGCTGACGCCGCCGTTTTTTGTTGCAGGCGACGATGACGAAGCGAGGCCGGAACTTCTGTACATATTTAAAAACCTGTTGATATATTCTTGAGACTTCGCCTGCGTTTTCGGGCACTCAGCACCTATCGCAAAGATTTTTCAAAATGTATATATATTCCAGAGGTGTGTACGTCGATTAAATCGTAAGTAGGATATATATATAGGCTCGTCTGATTTATATGTACCATCGACTTCCGTCAGACTGACAGAATTCAACGTCGAATCGGACGGTAGGGATACTAATTTCTGCGCGCCGTTCGCATCGTCACCGTTCGGGCTCAGAGCTAACGCTATGAGATCACTTTCGCTCACTTCCGCAAAGGATTCTGTATCCGATTTCGCGCATTCTCCATTCTCCTGCTCCCTGTTGTGCAAAGTAACTTGATTACGTGCGTACATCAACGTACATGTGCGCGCGGACGAGAACGCTTAGGCGATCCGTACGCGTTCTACTTCAAAATTTAAACTTTTAATGCAAAGGTACAATAGTTTTAATTAGAATCTTACTTTGTGGGTTTTTTGTTGTCGCACGCTGCATAGGCCTTCAAGCATCGGATCATAAAGCCAAACGGCAATAACGGATCCGTGAGGCAGAGCAGTCGAGAGGGCGACGGGACAAACTCTACGAGCACTGGTGCGTACGCTATAAAGAGACCGTCTGGTTTTTTTATGTTTAACTGCAGGCATTTCAGAGTGGCGCCCAAGCATAAATTTGCTCCCGCAGAGTCACCTGTGAGAGATCATTTCCGTTTTACAGAACTGAATAATCAGCTGTCAGCTGTTCGATCATAGATTTATCTTACCGACGAGTATCACTTTCTTCGCCGTACTTCCGAGTAACGTACTAGCATGCTTCAATGCCCACGCGTAAGCGTACAGCACTTCTTCGAGCGCGCGAGGATAGGGAGCTTCCGGGGCCAGGCTGTAGTCTATGCTTAAGATCGGCACGCCGAGTGTCGTGGACCAGCTACGCAGGTACATTTCGTGCGACCGCGACGTCTGCGACACGAATCCACCTCCGTGGATGTGAATGATCAGTTCGTCGCACAGGCCGAGCAATTCCCCTCCGATACCGCCGGATCCGACCTTGAAATGTTGCTTGTGAAAAAAATATTACCAGCATTTTGCACGTGGAGAGAAAGTAAATTGACATCTCATTTACCAGTCCTATGCGCCGTTTGGAACTCAACAATCTAACGTGGATCGGCTTCTTCCCAATGTGACTATTTGGTATTGGAATCGGAATAGTGCCGCCGTCGAGAGTAGGTAGGATCAATTCCTCGGGTGGAATAGATATTACTTGAGTAATGGCTAATGAGGGGCTCATTATAGTCATTATTTCTAAAAAAAAAAAAAAAAGACATTTCTTATCATTTAAATGTTTAAACAATACGTGTTCCAACATTGAATACAATTTAAAAAAATTGTTTTCACTTGATGCAATTTAACGAGTTTTTTTTATGTCTTACCAGATTCATTCAGGAACCAAAATGCTTGGCAGAAAGAGATATCAGCATGTTGAGATACGTTAACGATGCGACGTGCTCTTGCTTCAGGGTCCAATAAATATTTAACGGAATTGGCACAACGTCCTAATAGTGTACCGTTATTATAATACATTTCACTAAAGGATGCCATACAGAATGACAAGGTCTTCAATACATGCTTCAAGCTATCACAAAACTGCAAAAAAAAAAAGCAAACAATACCATTTACGCGATCAGTTATTCGAGAAAAAAAATGTTACAGGTCATTTGTAGATCAATCACAGATACCTGAAATCCTAAGCACCTGCCGTAAAAGCAGTACTGATTAATGTCTTCCGCCTGGCTGAGGAGCTCTTCAGCAGTGTGATCTCCCAACGCGAACAATGACGGTTTCCCATCGCTCATCACTTCTATACTCCATGTGTACAATGTTTTCAAATGTTGTAAACATGTATACAGCGAGGCCAACAGCTGGGAGCACGCTTCCACCTCCCTGCAAATTTGCAAATTGAACATTCGGTGTTGCATTTACTGAGCAAACATTACGACCCGCAGTTTCTACGGGCTGCACACTTACTTCATGTAATAACTCTTCCGGAAGAGCATAGAGTCCTTCTGATAGTACATCTTCCGGCAGATCTGGCCGGAATGCATGACGCACTTGTCGACCAACAGGAGGAAACTTCGGTACCCGTTTCCCGGCGTCTCCTCGTCGAAGTCGAAGTGCGGCGCGATCTTGGCTATCTCCCGGTACAGCGGCTGCAGCTGGTCCAGGTGGTCCAGGATCGCCAGGAGCGCGGCCTTGATCCGGACGCTGTTCTCGTCCTGCTGGGGCGCGAAGTACTCCACACTGGCGCGGCACATCTCCCGCAACGCGCCCCACTGCAGCGGCTCGAAATCCTCGAACGGTCTCTCGAAGTCATCGTTGTGCGTTGACATCTGAACGATCCCAGTCGATCCCGAATGATTCTCTGCTCTTCGTGTCTCGGCGCCGATTCGGGGCAGCGCACCGTCTGGTCGCTTAACTGTAAATAATTCTAACGGGCGGAACGAACGACTGTGCCGTGCATCTTCGACTACTGGCGCATCTGCCGACGGACGCGAATCTACGAGCCGAGCCCCACGTGATACTCGGAACTGTCTTAATGATTATGCAATGCGCGCATCGTGAATAATAAGCGTGATTTCTTTTAGGTTAATTTTCGGGCGGCTGTTGTGTCGCGCTGCACTTCAAAACAACGACTCGCCCGTCATTCCGTAAGATCGAGGCGGGGCGACGAGGGACGAAGATTGCACAAATGTCACAGCGAGCTTCGCGGCACCGTAAAAAACTTGCCACTTGGCACTTGACATTCAGCGAGCGGTTTCACTGTCGCGCTTCGCCGATACAATGCGAGAACGCGCTCCAGTTTTCAGTGCCGCCCGTGTATGCCTTTCTCTCTATCTCCCTTCCTCCCTCGCGCCCTCTCGCTCCCTCGTGCTTGATATGTCAAAAGTTTGGATGCGCAATAGGAATCTCTCTGTCTCGAATGGATGAAGGATCGTCGTAAAGATAAGAAATGTGATTCACGCGCAACTTTCTTTGTCTCGCGCAAATCAGTTGACCTAATAGATTATCGTGCAATGCTGTAACATTGAATCGATGATTCAAGATCTATTTACATTTTTGCATATCGAATGCAGTAAGAACGACTGGCGAAACAAAGAACGTCGATCGACATTGCGCAATTTTTTAAACAAATAAATTGTATTATATTGAATAATGATTTATAGCAAGCGGATTTCAAGATAATTTGATCAATTTAATCGCCCAAAGTGTTTTGAAGAAAATGTTGATAAAGGAATTCATTTTCTATTAGCGCGAAAATTTCTTGAGAGACCATTAATTTCTTATTTTTAACATGAAATATATCTCGGAATAATTATTGAATGGATAGAATAAAAATCTGCTGATTCCAGCTTCATGATTTTTATATTGATGAATAAATAACAGTAATGAATGCGACTCCAATATGACATGGTTCATTAGCGAGATAAGACTCGATGCATCGACGTTTGAATGATTAAGTAAACTTGAGCCGAGAACTGTATCATTATTTTCTTTTAAATTATAATTCCACGAAACTTTCGCACTCTTTACGAATATTTCGATTCAACGTAATCTTACCTACAGATAGCGAGAAAAAATTGATTTAATCAAAATTAAATCTCTTCCTCGAGCAATACTGGTCCCAACGCTTCGACGAATTGGCCAAAAATTAAAATAAAAAAAAAAAAACTTCTAGAAGAAAACACGAATAGTGACTAGCGAACATGCAAATTGACGATAATGTTTCCGCGTTGCGTACCTCGACGCCGCGTCAGTAACGATACGTGCGATCGATGATAGTTTTGTCGCGAGACTATTTTTGCTCGCAAAACGCGACCAAGTGGCGGACAACGTCGTGCGCGTCATTGTCGTCATCGCGCAGCGAATGCATTTACATTCTTAGATTAAAAACAATTTCGGTAGCATTGCAAATGAAGTCGACCGCTAATTATCGTAAAAGCGGTAGAGAATGAAACGTCAACTTGTCGCGCGTTTCAAGTAAACAAAAAAAAAGAAAACAAGAAAGCAAATAACATTGAAGAATCATACACAATACGTGTGTCCGACAAAATAAAATTTATGTACACGTCGCATTGTTATCTCACTGCTTAAATGCGCAGCGAAAAAGTGAAAAATGTTCCCGGAAAGATGCAAGCGTTCGGCCAACAAATTTTGTAATCGTTATCAGCAATGATACAAGGTCTATTTTAATTCCGCCATCGGTAAATGATATAATTGAACGACATCCGGTTAACAGTTTGCTTTAATCTGTCCTTATCGCGTGTTTTTGCAACGATTGTAATGAAGAGAGCTCACAGCGGGAGTTCTTTATAATTTATTTATTGATAAGTAAAATTACATATATCCACAAACACAATACGTTCTTTTCACGGGGTGTAATGCGTTAAAACTTGTGAGCGGCGAGGAGAAACACCTGCGAAGGAGAAAGAGGGACGAGGAGAGTTTGTTTTTAGTCTTTCGACACTGCCCCTTGTGTGTGTTTCGTGAACAACAGCAAATCACGATTACTTTCCCTCAATCGAATCAATCGGGAAGAATCGAAGGGGACGGCGCGAGGGCGAAGCGAGTCCGGAATTTGCGAGGTGCACTTTAAGTATTAAACTGCGTCTATAAAATAGACCTCACGAATTACGAACCGACCTCATATTCTCGAGCCCTTCAATCCTTGAAAATTGTTTAAAAAAAAAAAACACAAAGTACGCATGTACAAACACGCGCGTTGTATAAAATACACGATACACATATGTGAGAGCATATAAATATTTATTACATGTGTATATATTACGTGTTAATTATTCCATGCATTTAAGAGAAAACGCAAATTGTTCTTTACGCAAGATTTTCCGGCATAATTATGCAGGATTAAAATTTCTGATCTTAAAAATTCCAATAACACGCTGTGCAAGTACGAATGATCGCCCGTGATAGCCGCGCCGATTGGCGGCCGCTAATCAATTTTGTCTCCGCACCGCTTCCGGCGCGCGGAAAAAAAAAAAACTCTACGGATTGCTATTGTTCACAGAAGAAAGCAAAATTCTTTCGCACGTAGTGATATTTCTTCGAATTTTCGACGCTACGAATGGAAACATATCGGGAGCAATTATATAGTTTCCCTTGCGCCACGCATTGCCTTCATATACATTATACTTATACATACATAACACGACGCGTTAAGCCTTTCGCATACAAGACGAGGATTCAAGTTACATTAACGTTTGTAAATTTTATTTACTTATTTTTTTTTTTTGGTAACGGAGGCGAGACCAGATTTTGTTATCACGTTGCGCAAAGGTCGACGAAAAGAAAAAAAAAAAAAAAAAAAAAACGTTTTCGGGATCGAAAGTAGCAGCGCGAGGACACAATATCGCGCTGTGTACCGCAATCGTCGGACGACGAGAGGGGTAGCGCGCGAGGAAACACCGAAAAAATTGTAAAAATAAAGTCTGATTTCATTATTATACTCTTTCTCCGTCTCTTGTAAGACTTGCTAATCTCTGGACTGCGACTCGAAGGACGTATATTTCTTTTTTTTTTTTCTTCTTCTTCTTTGTTTCTTCTTCCTCTCCTTTTCCTCACGTCTCACATGGCTTTTAAGCTAAGTTTACCTCGATATAATATATATACTTATTACCTCTTTACAAAAATCAATTCTTAAACTTATATATACGGAGGTGGCCCGATGCAAATTCACAGTATCTTGAAGCGCGCGCGCCGACTTTCTCTCTCTCTCTCTCTCTCTCACGTTATCTCTACCTTTTTTTTTTTCTTTTCCCGCCACAACCGAATCACCGAAACGTGATATGCTTCGACTACTGGCTAATACTGATACCTCCCCGATGTCTTCTACGAAAGTCATCGGGAGAGCATTGGACCGTTGTTGCTCGGTATGGCGCGATCGCGCGTTTCTACCGTCGATAAATATCGGTGAGCCGATTCACATACTTATACGCGTATTCCGAATTCGCCGTGTTTTGCTTTGCACTTAATCATTTAAATTTTAGCGAACGATACAGTATATATATGTGTGTGTATATATATATATATATATATATTGCACGCGTGCCTAAATCATCCTTAACGCAAGCCAATCGTATAATCGCAAACTATCTTTCCGCGAGAGCAGCACTAGCTCCGTGTGAGCCTTAGAAAAATAACAAGCCCCTTCTACAATTCGCTCAAGAGAGTCTTCAGCATCTGTGAATCCGTATCAAGGTCAGGTTTCTTTATATGCGATGTTGTCAATGTTGTTTAACGACTATATATACGCTATAGGTACATAATGTTTAGTTTAATTTAATAAGTATACATGTATATGCATGTGTATATTCATATATATATTTGTATATATATATATATCTATATATATTATCCATACGTCGCACACACACACACATATACATATATAACAGATATTTTATATCATTATTGTTAACGCATTGATGCTATCTTGTTATTCATATAGTCATAATACATTCACTGGTATAATTGCTATCGTCTTATAATATATCTAAAATAATATTTTTAACATTCAGCGATGTGTTGTTTATATGTGTGTGTCTGTGTCCTGCATCCTGTTGTTGTTTTGTTTATCGGTTATTACACACCCTTTTCCACCGGAGTTGCGTGAAGACAAACGATCGGTGTGTGTGTGTGAGACTCGCGCTAGATAGTTAGGAAAGGCAGCTGCTTCACGTGCGCTTAGGAATAATAATATCTAAGGAATTTTTTTTTTTTCTTCAATCGCCCTTTGAATTCCCGCGGGCGATCGAACACGTGCCGCGCACGACACAATCGTAGCAAAGTGAGCGCGATCGAAGGGTTCGCCGACTTAACACGTTACTGGGAATGTACGTACGTCACGCGTGGACCGTGCGGAATATTGAGGGACGGAACGGCGGCTTCTTTCAGCGGCCTGCTCGCCGCCTGTTCGTAATAATCGCGCGCGCCGCCGAGCCGTGGGTGTCCGTCCCTTTCGCATGTAAATCACTCGCCGCGTCAATACGCGCGGCTGGTGCATCGGCCGCGGCCCGAACACGCCGGGGTGCGATGCGATCGTTCGATTGACGGCGCACTTCGCTCGTCGTCATGCCGCCGCCATAGAAAAGATGATTCAAAAACGCTGTAAAGATGATTAAAAAACGTTCTAATCTTTTAGACCACTAAAAAAGCGTCGCAATCTTTCGGACAGCGAAGAGATATCCCGATCTCTCGGACGAAAAAGATCCTTCGGATGTTTCTTTTTTTTTTTTTTTTCTTCTTTCAGATCTCTCTTTACGACTCCACGATTGGATATTATCACTGATCACAACCACTGATGGCCGAAGGGACGGTAATGGGCTCTGTGGACTGGCAGCGCATTCGCGCGTCTCGTATTCGCCGAGTCGAACGCATCGCATCGCACCGCGGGTGCTCCTTTTCCACAAAAACAAGTCCGACGAAAGCGCGTAGCGTGTTCTGAGGTGAATGAGAAAAGAAAGAGAAAATGCTGTGCTTCCCCACGCGACCCAGGCGCTAAAGTGCGGGCTACTACCTTTTTTTTTTTTTCCATTTGACCATATACAAATATATAAGCATTAAACGTGTAATATATTATATCATCATCATCGTCGTCGTCGTATATAATTAATAATATCCTAAGATAGTTATTGTATGAACGATCTTTTTTTTTTTCCTTTTTTTCCGAGAACGCAAAACGCGAAAACGAAAGAGAAAGACGATTACTTCAACAGCTGCCACTTTTGTCTTTTTTTTTTTTTTTTCTTTCGACTCAACAAGTCGGAGGTACTAATGCCACTCGAAAATGATCTCCGGTTGAACTGTTCCTCTTGTTCGGCAGCGTCGGCGTGACCTCCTCGATGGCGAACGGCCGCCGTTTCTCGGCGAGATCGAACGAAGCTGCCGAACATTCTCCATACTAGCGTTCTCTCAGCACCTCGACTGAAAAACAGTGGACTTTTTCGCGTGGAATGATAAGAGCATCCTGCTTCCTCGTCGCCATTAACTCGAGATACGTCAATGATTCTTAATTTCCTTACATTTTAAGATTTTTTTTTTTTATCATCTAGAAGTAGACGTTAAGTACTGAAAAAAGATCATCGAGAGAAACCAGGCAGTGGGAATCGAACGGAGACGGAGAGAAAAAACAGCTGCATCACGAAGACGGGTGTAAACGTGCAACGATGACATGGTGTGTGTGTTCTGATATTTCAAGAGTGTCGCGTAGCTCGCTCGCGCTCGGTTATTTTAGCATAACGTTAACGATTACGCGATTAATCGGAGTATTTATTCTCTATTTATGCTGCTCCCAATGACAAGCTACTACGATCGCTATCGCCTTTATTTTATTTTATTTTTTTTTGTGTAGTATTTAAGCTGCATTATTGCCATTGATTATCTCCGAAAATATCAGAACCTAAAAATACAGCAAAGAGCGCAACGACAACGCGCCCGCAAATCGTTCGTGTAAACGCGTGTTCTATCGTCATTCGAAATATCGTAATGCTCGCCCCGGCGAGCGAGGGCGATCGGCTGGAATGCCGATCGGCGATCGATCCGCGGAGCTTTCGGCTGCGGCGCACAAATGTATAGAGGCGAAGGAACATCGAGGTAACTCTAAAAACGGCGTTTTTTTTTCTTTTTTCTTCTATACTTTTACAACACGAGCGCTCCTTCCTGCGTTTTTATATCGACGTGTATGACAACGTAATAAAAACAATGTATGAGATACTTCCGAAGATAGCGTGTAAGATTCGTGGTTTCGTATGGCACATAGGTACGTTGAATTCTACATCGCGTTGTCTCCCGTAGAATCCGTTTCGTTCCCATCTAGCGTTGTCCCTGCTACAAATTTTATTTTACACATATTGTCAATCCTTTCGCAAAAACGATTCGCACCGCGACGTGTCGCCGGAGTGTGTACAAGTGGCTCGCATAGCGCGTGATTTGCCGATTAGGAGACGCAAGTTCGGATTGAGTTGGCGCGCTTCCTCGGGAATGTACATGTCCGGATCTTCGGAAGAATCTCTTTCGGGGGCAGGGGGGAGGGGAGGTTAGAGATATACATACTATTTATATATCTTACTCTAACAAAATACTATGAGATTCTTGAAGAAAATACGCGAGAACGAATACGTGGTTGCGATCAGCTTTCGGAAATCAAAACTGTGAGTCTCGCAGGTGACGGCCGAATTATTCCTTCACCTCGAAGTATTTGTATGTAGGATTCTCGTAACCGTTGATCTGCATGTTCGCGACGTGCCGCTCCTCGGGTGTGGCCGCCTGATCGACCTCGATGAAACCCTGTCGCAAAAAAACAAGAAATATCAGTTGCGTTATTAATTGCGCGTCGTTATGATATCGATATATATATATATATATATATATATATATATATATATGTATGTATATATAACGCGTTACTCATTCGCACACACACACACATATCTTCTTTCACACGATAAGATACCTGGCTGTGGGGGCTTCTCGCGCTGCGTCTCTTGAATACCGCGACACCCACAACTCCAGCCGCCATGAGTGATATGCCAGCGAACGCGAGCGTGTAGTAAACGGATCGACTTTCTCTGTGATACACTTCTCGCCTTACAGAATAACCCTGCGAAAGTGAAAGAATTTGTGGAATCAGAAAACAATTGATAAAGACATGTTTTCGTGACGAGCTACGATAATGAGATATCGAGTCTTTTATGACGATAAAGAGCGGACAGTAAAGTTTTCAAGTAGCAGCGGCCACGATGACTCGCGGAAAGGTCATGCAGATAAGGTTAAGCTATTTTATTACCGGCTCGGAATGAGAGACATCGTGAGTCATGCTGTGAGCTGCTCTGACTACTCCCTCATTATGCATAGCAGCGACGGCGACAGGCTGTTCCGACTGCTGCGAAAGCATTGGCATATCCTTGGTATCGATTGCCGAGTCGCTCTCCGAATCGTGTTGCTCTTGCTCCGTGCGCAATTCGCCGCGTTCCGCCTTACGTTGTTCCTTGCGCGCCCGCTCGAGCTGCTTCTGATGTTCCTTCTCTGCAAGAATACAAGACAGCACGTGGAGTGCGTTTGTTTCGCGCGAGTCTGCTGGACGGTGGCTCGCTATAAATACCTTGCTGCTTGCTAGCGACGTCTGCCTGGTACTTGTCGAGGATGGCTGCCTCCGCCTCGCGCGTCATCGCCAACAGCAGTCCCGGAGTTTCATCCTTACTCCTGAGGGCCAAAACGTAATCGTCCATGAGACGGCCGATCTTCGCGCTTATGTCCGGATATCTGAACAGATATGAAAAGAAAAAGTAAGTCTCTAACGTTTTTTTTCTGCGGTCGCGCGGCGTTCTCGCGTTGCATGCAACGGTAATCGCGTGACCCGCGTGCGTTTAAAATATTCTAAAGTGAAACACATGGAAGTATACGTTACCGTTCCAACATCAAGAGGCTCTGATTGGTAATCCTATCGATTTCCGCCAGGTGTTCCAGAGTGGCCGGCTTCTCCCGCTGCGCCTGTTCCAAACTGCTGTCGAGGAGGTGCTTGTAATGGGCGATTGTGTGGTGTCTGTCTTTGTGGAGGGCCCTCAGCAGCTTTTGCAGGCATTTTTGAATACGGTGCATCTGAAGAACGTATAGAGGGATCATTAGGCGGGAGAACGTGGAAAGTATTCTTCGTGCAAAAGTACGCGGAAACTCACATTCGGCGGCGTCTCGTTAAGGGCCGCGGTGTAGCACGACATAGCTTCCTCGTTTCTCTGCTTAACCGCCTCCTTGGAAGAATAATTTATTGTTCAATTCACCGAACGTCAAGTTATTAGAGGCGCAGCAAAATTATAAGCGATAAAATAATTGTGTTTAATGCAATTTTAAAAATTTCGCTCATATTAATTTTGCAACTTTGATTCTCGTTGAATTCAGATCAAAGGTGTTTTCATTAATCGCGCGCTATCCACGTACTTGCACTCTTTGCTGATGCATCGCGCTTAACTGATGCTTCTCCGCCGCGCCGCTTTCCTCGAGCGCGGCCACCGTCTCCTGGAATCGCGCCGTCATCCAGCGTTTGAAAGCGTCCGCGGCGACGGGATCGTGGGCCCTGATGTCCTGATATCTCTCCTCGAGGTCACTCCAGTCCTTCATCACCTGAAAGCGTTGTAGCACAAAGATTTCGACACCAATGTCCCGCGCCATGATACTCGTCTTTCATTTTCACTTCTCCCGAATACAAGTTTTCACGTTTCGACTTAATCCCAAATCTATACTTGCTTTCTCCACGCACAGAAAAATATCATTCTATTGCTAAGAAAAGTAATCACTCGGCTTACTTTCCTTTTTTTAAGTAACAATTACCTTTAATAAAGAATATTTTCTTGATAATAGTCTTAAAATATACTCAAAAGAAGTAATTATTTTTTGGTGAAGAATATTATAAAATTGTATCGAAGAAAAGTCAGATTTGGTTAATTTGATAAGCAAATAGAATTCTTTTTTAAATTTAATATTCTTGATTGTATTAAACTTTACTAGAATCAAAATATATTTTGAACAAATTTGATGCTTGTGATGAACTTACGATAGATTTGCGGATATATGAACTTATAAAATACTTAAAACAAGTAGTATTTATTTAATACAGTATGTATTTTTCTTTGTGCACGCTACTCGAGACACGCGGCACAATATCGCGCACCCCGCTCTCCTCCCCTTGCGATTAATCGAACTTACTTTCGTGACTTTCTCCTTGTGCACCTCCTCGAGTCGCATCTGAGCCTGCTTGTAGCTCTGATGCTCGGATCGCGGATCGAAGTGCGTCAGGTAAGGATCGGGCGTGCCCTGCGTTTGCGACGGCTGCTGCGTGCTCGTGCTGACCGGCAGCGGCATCGCCGTCACCTCTTGCTTGATCTTCTCCGTCGTGGAAACGGTCGTCGACGGTCGACTGATATGCAACAAAATTATATCCAACTTCCATATCTACAGGAATTACAGCAACTTCGGTTAAAGCTGTTTCAAATTTAATTATCTTTTTTCCAATCTGCAGAAATTAATCTCAATTTGTTTTCCGGGAAAAGGCAAGAGTTCAATCGATATTAAGGGGATCCTAAAGTGGTCTGTTTTACCTATTTTTTTTTCAAATACACTTAACTTTTTTTTGGCTGCAAGTAGAATGAAAAGTCCTTTTCTGTAAGTAAAGTACATATGCTAATACACTACGGATGGTCGATTTGAAAGAATTTTTCAAGTCACGCAGCCAAAAAAAACGAATTTTACGAAAAATAGAAGGTAAAACAGAGACGTATCTGTTTTTTCAAATTCTTCAAAATTCTTTCAAATCGACCATCTGTAGTGTATTAGCATATGTACTTTACTTACAGAAAAGGACTTTTCATTCTACACAGCCAACAAAAAGTTAAGTGTATTTGAAAAAAATAGGTAAAACAGACCACTTTAGGATCCCCTTAACTGGCACGGTTTTGCGATTTGCAAAACCGTGACGATCGTGCTTATCGATCGTTTATTTATAAACACCTGGTGGTCGTGTCGTAATCATCGAGATCATCGTACTCCTCCTCGCTGTCGTCCTCGAAGGGCTGATCGCTAAGCACGTCGTCACCGTCAGAATTGTCCTCGTCCTCAGCGTCGTCGTCCAAATCGTCCTCATCGTCGAGATCGTCCTCATCCTCGTCGAGGTCATCGTCCACGTTCTTCGGGATGGGCAGATCGATCGGTTTCTTCGTCTTCACATTCTCTGTGAGAAAAAAGGACAAGCATATTCCGCGCGTTATTTTCGCTGCATCCGCATCCGGCTTGTTACCACACAAATATATCTACAGCGTCGGTGCGATGATGCGCATTGATTCGGAAAATATATTCCCGTTGAGAATCTTGGAGCGCGCGTGCTCGATGCAAAACCCGGAACGGCAAAAGCAAAATAGCGATGACTTTGACTAATGCCTCGTCATCATTGATTACATGAAAATGCCCATTGGCGCATTTTTTTCTTGCATTACTCTCCAACTATAACGACTCGGTGCACACACACACACACACACACACACACACACACATCCGCGCCGTGTATGTGCGCGTACGCGGCGCGATAGGCGCAATTATTGGAATTCCTGTCTGCGCGCACATTCCAGTATATCGACTGCCATTGTTTGAATAGTAAATGGACGGGACTGGGCTGGCCGCAGATAGCTCCGCGGAATTCTGGCCCATAATCTAAATCAATGCGCGCACCCGGTGATACACTACCAGTGTCATCGGACACTGGATTATTTATTGATATACTTGGAAAGAACGACCGCACGATGGCATGCATTGTAATTCGACGATTACGCGGACGAATGATTCGCGAAAACAAATCCGAGCTCGTCCATCGAAGGTCGATATATCGATGCCGGGCGATTCCTACGAGAATCGAGTACTTACCCCCGTGAGTGATAAATGGATGGGGGAAAAAAAAATCACCAGAAATTTTTATTCTGCACTTTTCACAAGTTATTAAAAAAAAAATATATATATATATGAAAGAACCTTCTCGCGCATTGAGTTCCGTATTAATTACCTTTCGCGGAACACGCGCTTTACGGGCGCGCGAGGAAAATTGCCACCGATGAAATAGCGAGGAATCCGAATGTTTTAACTATGTAAAACGCATTTCATTCCCATTCCAGCGCGCACCTCACGGCGCGCCGCGTCTTTCCAGTTTAGAAATTCTAATTTCACCGGGGTTCGCCATGGCGGGTGGGAGAGGAAAAGCGGGGGGGGGGGGGGGGACACATCTCGGCTAACTAGGTTCTCGAGATGTGTCTCATTCGAGCCGAGAATAGATGCTCTGATGAGACGACTTCTCGACTTCTGCAAAGGCAGACAAAAGAGAGCTCCGCCTGACCATATCCTCCCCGTCGCTCTTTTATCTGGGTCACACGGCGAGATACGCGGCGAACTGCACGCGTTGGCAGTTTCTCCGACGGACGCCTTATGTCACGACTGTTTGTTGCACGGGAGTTGCGGATATCTTCGCGGCCACGGGTTTATCCGGGAATCGATCGAAGGCGCCGGAGCGGGAAGGGATGACAGAAATACAATGTCATCAATATCAATAACGAAAGTTGCGGCGCGCCGCGAAGGAATTTTTAACGTCATATATATATGTATATACTTTCGACGCATTTCAAGGGAAATAAATCTCTGAAATAGTTGTGCGAGCGAGAAATTATTTCCAAGGTAAAAGATGATTTTTTTTTTTTTTTTTCAAAATTCATCCCGTCCGTCAAACACGCTCGTCAATATCCAATTTATTTTGTTAAATTAAATATCGTTTATAAATTTATCTTCGCGAATTATTTCATCGCGCGCATTTTTCTCGTGCCGAAAGCGTCGGGGGTTTTTTTTCTCTCTCTCTCTCTCTCCCCCGCGAAAATAACAAAACCCGCGAGAATTATTTTCGCCGAAGGAAAATCAGCTCGGGCTTTTCCCACGTAAATGTTCCGCTCGTTTGAATGCGGCTATTACCGGGCCCTCTGTGCCGAGCGTCCATTTTCTAAACGTGTAATATTTCGGTTCTATTTGGCGTGCTCTTCGCACAAGGCCATTTTTCATCCTCCGGACGACACGTCGGGGTTACATTACCTATGCTAAAAATAATAGAGTGCAGGATTCGAGCGGGCGTAGCGCGCGGCGCAGGGCAAAACGGACAGCCCCGTGTGTGTTAATCGAGCCCATTATACGCGGCGTATAGGAAAGAAAAGTTGCGCAGCGACGCCGAAAGCTACGGCGTGTTACGTTGCGCAGTCGTCGGGAACGTCGGCGGCGGACATTATTGATTGCACGAGGGAGAGAGAAGACAAGAGAGAGAGAGAGAGAGAGAGAGAGAGAGCTTGCGGCGGGAGAAAGACAGAGAGCGAGTGAGAGAGAGAGAGAGAGAGAGCGAGCTTGCGGAGGGTGGCACGAGCCACCCCGGGAAGGAGACGAGAAAGGAGGCGAGGCGAAGTAGGTGGCACCCCTCACTTAATACACCCTCTTTACACCCTCCTGCAGTCCCGCTCTCTTTCTCTTTGTTCTTCGCGACAGTCGATTGAAAAACGGACAGCGTAAATGCCGGGTATTTCTGCCGTGCAATAAATACGCCGCGAATTCGTCGTAAATATTCATGCCTCGCCTCCTCTCCTTCCGATATGCTTTCCGATAGACACGCGTTTCATTAATCGCCGCGCAGGACGGCGAAATAACAAGCGAGGGGCGAAATAATAGCGCGCGTTGTTGTGTCAAAAGCGGAAAACCGGATAATGTAGAGTGTTGAAAAGCTTACGTTCACAAATGCGGGGACTTAACGTGCAGATGATATCAAAGTAAACGACGAGACACACACACACACAAATGCGAAAGCCAATGGATTCTGCACAAATGAATTTAACATCCAATGTCGCATTGAACCTGCTTAACGTTAGATTGTTCGTTTCGTACTATCGTAAAGCAGAATTACTTAGCGATTGTCGTATCACGGCGACCTTGTTTCGAGAGGGAATAAATGTAGAGTTACGATTATATTCTCTTTTAAATTGAAGCTTAAAATGTAATTTTAATCCGTAAAATTACCTGGTCAAAAGAGTGCCCGTATAATTAAGCCCCGGGTTTAAAAAAATTAAACACGTTAATTTCTTTTTGGCCGAGTTTCGGCCGCATTAAAAGCTCGGCGCGTTCGAGAAAAACCGAGCACCAGACTCGCGCTTGAATTCTCGAAATAAGATCGTCAAGTCTATCCCACTTCACGTAAAACGATCTCGCGCTGAGAAGCCCGGAGCTCGCGAATCCGCGCCTGAAAAGGATGTCATGACATGAGATGCGGACGCAGCGAAACGTTCGCACCGATGGAATATGCATGAAGATGAACGTCGGTTTTCGCGCGCGGCAAGCGCGATAATTATTCGTTTCTCGTGCCCGCGCAAGCGATGCGCGCTCTCGCGCGCTCGTCTCGCTATCCGCGGTTACGCGCGATTCGCTGCGTCTCTCTCGCTCGCGCAATGAAATGATGTATGAATGAAAGCAGAGCGTACGTACGTTACGTACCTTTCAGGTGTTTCGGGCAGCATACAAACTCGACACCGGAGAACAGAGATATGCCGCACGGCAACAGCATCGCGAAGCTACGCAGGTTCATGTTTCGCTCCCGGCAGGTCTCCGCCGCCGTGGCATTCCATCTGAAACGCAAATCCACTTGGTGCAGTCACGTGTGCCCGAGGACGCGCGTCCCGCGATCTCGCGAGAAACGTCGGTGCAAACAAGACGAGTCTCGCAGCATCGCGATCCTCATCGACGTAAAATCGCGAGGGCAAATTCGCGGGAGTAGTTTAGCGAGCGGCGGAAGTTATATCGCTCATTAGCCAAGTAATTAAGTGTAGTCGTTAGCTGCGAGCGATAAAGTAAGTAAGCGGGATAAGTGGAAGGTGAAGTGAGTAATACTTCGGTGAGCGATAAGTCGTGAAAAAAATTACGACACGTGCGACGCGAGAAGTAAAAGCCTTCGAAATATTTGCAATAATTCGCCGGTGCGACCGCAATATAATCGCTAATAAAAAAAAAAAATAGTTTGGTAAGAATTGTTGAACCGAGAACGATTGAATCCGCGAAGGAATGAAGAGTCAGTACTCGAATTGTATAAAAATAAACTCGAAATTATTCTTCCGAATTACGCATCGCTTTGATAGTCCGCGATGCTGCGAATTTAAACTCAGTCGAGAATTAATTTCATTTAGCAGGTGTATTCATGTGTATACACGCTCGTTACCTGTGAGATTCCCAGCATTTTGTTTGATTATGAAGATGATCAAAGAGACAGCCCTCTGGCACGAGAAGTGCGTCGCTCTGGAAGGGTCCCTCTGAAAGTAGCAAACGGTACATATTGCAGTAGTACGAATTCGAGGAAAATCTCGATGATGAAACCGGCAAAGGTCGCGCATCGCCGGTATTTATTCTTATTCGCTATTTCCGACTGACGATGCAATCTCTCTCTCCGGAGAGAATTCGATGAATTATATTGCGAGTACATAGTTGGAGCACGAATTCACCGACGACTATACACTAGTGCGCATATATATATATATATATGCATGTAAAACAATATATGTGTATATATTCGACGGTATACATGTGTGTGTGTTGTTGAAATATATGAAACGTCTGAAATCAATAGCCGCTGAATCTATAAGGGTCTCTTCACACACAAGCATATGTCTATGTAAAATAAATACATATTTGGTGCCTTTTTATACAATTTTGAATATTTTGTGTAACCCAAAACTATATTTTCAACTGCAATTTTTCTTAAATACAAACGTCAAAAGCGTTAATGATTCTTGAGTGACGAAGAATTTAGTACAAAAAGTTTTTCGTGGGCAAAATTTTCTTACAAGTGACAACTTTTATTGATTATTTAAATTCCACGTAATCTTTTCATTCGCGTAAGCTTTTATTTTCAATTACAAATTTAATTATTAAGTTTTCTTAAGGTTGAATAATAAAAAGCTTCAGCATAGTGATGACCTCTCTTCAAAGTTTTCCTACGGCAAAATCGGCAGCAGATCTATTTATCGCAGAGTCCGTTTCTGAGATATTTTTCCTCGAGACATGTCCTACACACGCGCGCGTGTTGTATACACGCAGTGGGCACAAAAGTGTATAATTATATATTTGCGGATATCTTAATGTAACAAGTATGGAATATAAGAAGTGAGCAATTTGCCGGTAGTGCATTTGTCTAAATGTACCGTTGGCTTCATAAACGCGATGGAAAAGCACGCGAAAGGAAGAGAAGAGCACGGCGTGGTGGAAGCGCGTCTAGCGGATGACGCATCGGTACGTTCACCGGTGCTGATCAATAGAGCGAGTCACGCAGACCTTTCGAGGGTATTAACTTGCCTGATTTGTCTTCCAGCATGTTCGTGTATCTCATATCTAATGATCTTATACGTCGCGAGGTGTCTTATATATTTCGCAGGAAAGTAAAAATACAATAAAAAGTGGACGAACGCGAGCGTATATTTTGTACGCGGGTGAATTTTATTTCAACTATTATATTACCGGAAGAAGAGACAAAAATTAAACACCAGCAAGAAACCCGACATTTCACGGTAAATTTTTTTTTTTTGCGAGGGCACTCGACAAGGGAGTGATTAATGGAGCTTCGTAAAGCGCGCCGCACGCAATGGGAGATGCGCGCATAAAGCGAATGACCGTAATCATCTACGCGTGACCATCAGGCCGGAGATAATAACATTTATCTAATGCAATTAGAAAATGAGACACGCTGCTCAACGCGGCGTGCTCAAAACAGATAAGGCGAAGTGGAGTTCGGAGTTCTCGTCCGCGTCTCCTGAACTTCTGAATGCGTACTAATAAATGACTGCACTATCTTCTACTTACAGGATTTCTCGCTCGAGAAAATATTGCCGGCAATGTGTCTCGTGTCACTACGGCATCCGCGTTCAATCATTTATTTAATGGCGCTTAAGAGAGCGGAAAGAAATTTTCTAGATATTTTTACTGTATTATAAGCTGCATCACGAGTATCAAATCAAAATTTAATGATGTCTTTTGCGAGAGGAATTTTCTCTCGAATAAAATTATCGTAGTTTGTCGGTTTTTAATATTAAATCTACATGCAATTACCGCTCTAATTAAAATATGTTAAAAAAGGAATCAATTTAGAATGAAATAAAAATTTTCCTCAATTCGTTCAATTGTGCATTTCTCTAGATTCCATTGAATTGTACAAGAGTCATTCGATCATTTATTGTTTTATTCTCGCTACTTTAATGATTTTAATTAAGAAAACCGGATTATCAATATTTTGCTTTCGAAAAATTGACGATGAAATTCTTCTCCGCGGCAACACACAGCGTGAGATATTCCATATATAAATATTCTTCTCCCGTGCTTTAATGAATGTCTAATGTTTCACCGCTCATCAAAGTTCGCGTTTCATTCGATTTAAAATATTTCGCAGTTCAGTTTTCCTCGCAAATTGAAGAGTTCCGCGCAAGAGCGGAGTGAGTTTCGTAATTTACAAGGTCCACTTTAATTAACGTCGTATCTAAAATAGACCTTGCTAAATTGCAAACTTACTCCTTTTCTTGCAGCGTTCAATCGCGCCGAGGGGGGGGGGGGAAAGAGAGTACACGAACGGAAATAAAGACACGCGCTGCACTTGTCAGTTGCTTCGGGGAAACGAGTGCTTATAAAGAGCGGAAAAGTAAGTGCGATCTTGAATTCTGCTACTGCGCGACGTCACGTACGCGATGGTTCTTTCGCTCCTCGGCGCGATAAAAAGGCTGATCAGGCAGGTAGCCGAGCGAACAATCCGACAGCAGATATCGCGTTGTCCGTTACACAGCGTATTGACTCTACAAATTGAATTCTTCCGTCCGAAGCAGATCAAGCGTCCTGCTAAATTTATAACTAAATCCCCGCCACCGGAGATCGATCTTTCCTATTTCTCACAGCCGCCGCCGCCGCCGCCGCCGCCGCCGCCGCCGCATTATCGACGAGCTCACGAGCGATCGGTCGGCCCTCGCCCAACGTTTCCTTGCGATTCTTTCAGCAAGCCGAGTACCAAGAGCCAAATGTTACCGCAAAAATTTTTGTCGCCGTCGAACTGATATCGGCTCACGACGTCAATCCGATATCAATGCATCGAATATATCGGGATCCGCGCGTTTTTGTGTTGTACACAAAAAAATCCACATTGATATATTGACAATTATATTATTACACCGAGCTCTCTCCATTGATATCCAGTCGAAACAATTCGACGTTTTGTTTACCGCGCGGTATTCGCGAGGAATTACGACTTTTTGTTAGCCGAAAAAATTAGCGCATCGTGATATTCTCGACAATGGACGGGCGGATGAAATTAATTCAAGTTCCCTTTTTGCGGCATTAAAGATCTGGCTTGAAATGACGGGGGGCGTTCGATTTTCGAACAGAAAGGGGGAAAAAAAGAGAAAAAAATGCGAAAAGTTCGGCACGCAGCGAATTTTCGATATTCCGCGCAAGAACATCAATAACGTTAGCGCTTACCCAGACATCTGTAAGGCTTGACCCAGCGGGAGAGCTTGCACTTGGATCTACCCGGCTTGCACCATCCGCTGACTCTGACGTAATGCGAAGACTCGACGATATTGGTGATGTCTCTCTTCGGGTAAGCCTGGAAAAAAGAATCGGACGGTCGGCGGATTAAGGGGCCTGCTGCAAGCACCATTAGCAGCTGGCTCGAGCAGCTTGTAATCGCGCGGCGAAATGTAATTATCGGGCGCGTATGCGGCAAGCCTATTATTACGGCGAACGAGCGGCTGTTTAATCTGCGTTTAAGAGCTCGCAAAAAACGCGCATTCCCGCCGAACAAGCTGTTTTGCTGATACGGAATCCGCGTAATACGCGAATTAAATATAAACAAGGCTAAGTTGTGAATTGCAACACTAGTTTGAGTGGCGGATCGATAAGTATCCGGTCGTTAAAAGACACTTCTTTGTAATGCGATATCGAAATATTAAAAAACTTGGAGGATTTTTCAAGCTTGTTACGAGAAGTTGCGAGGAAATTGACAGGGGTCGTCTTGCTTGCAATCTTCTGAATTGAATTCGATGTCAATTTATATCGCGCACTTTTAAATGAATTTCTAGCGAGCGATCTAAATAATGGAATTAATAAAAGAATTTCTCGGATAACAAGATTTTCTGTAATTCTTCTTTGATCTTGCTGTGATCGGGGATTAAACAAAAGACACTCTCATTGACCAGCGGCGGGAAGGAATTTACGCAAAAGCACGGTAAATAAATAATTCACGACGCAAAGACTGTCGACCCATGCAATTGCATGCAATAAAGTTATCGGCCGGGATTAACGTTATTTTCACGGCGGAACGGCGGGAAGGGTAACGAACCGCGTAATTCGGTGTTTTGTCGTGACTAAAGCGCGTCAACGAAGGGATGAAAATTCGATTTACGCGGGCACCGGAAGATTATAAACGACTTAATCCTGCCTGCAGGGCGGCAGCCATCACCGGCGCGCGCGATGTTAAATAACACGCCAGCCCTTAATTAATAATTCGCGTTCGCAAGAGTGGCCCGGTTTTCTCTCTAAATACGAGCTCCGAGTGTTTGAGCGAAGAATCGCGAACGGATTCGGTCTCGACTTCGTTTTAATAATTCAAGCGCCGACTCGAATAATTTACACACAGGTGTTTTCGCGACGAGTGCGAGGCAGCGATTTTTATCGATCGATATCCGGCGCGTTTCTTCGTACTCGTGCATAAGCAAATGCGAGCACGTATGCGTGCTGCAAGCTGCACACTTATCTCTCTCTTATGCGCATAGTGGATTGCGTGAACGTGTCGCATAAGCGAGACAGAGAACGTTATTATCCGGTAATCCGTAAGTTAGTCCCCGCCTTTCACTGCGATTTACTCGTGAAGGATGTGGACTATGCGCGAAGAAGGATCTGGTTATACTCTCGTTGCTTATTTGTTAATCTATTCCTGCCTTGGATCCTTTTAATCAATTACGAAATATCCTCGTTTCTGTTCAATCTATCGAAATAAAATCCAATTATTTTTATACGTGCGATAAAAGATGATTCGAATAAAAAACATGCTAGCTTTATAATAAAAGAAACAGCGACTAAAATATATGTGACAGTATAATGTAGATCGACATCACTGGACCGCTGTATATTCTTTTCAAGAATTGTAAATAATCTCGCTGGAGCCAAGTATTCACGCTCGTTTGTATATTTTATAGGACAGAAAAATGACAGAAAAAAGGGGGGAGAGAACTAAAAAGTTCGATGATAATAGAAAAATGTCAGATCTATTTTTAATGTCTATATATAACTTCTAATCGACTACAACGTGCTCGGCGCCGATACCGCGGACGACATTATACATGAGAGCATTTAATGGCTGTGTGATCTTATAAATTCCTTCTCTGCTTACCTTCTTACAATACTCCAGGATCTCGAGCTTGTCCGTCATGCAGCTCTTCTTATCGGTCGAGGAGACCCATCGACCCTGCTCGCCCATGTGCTGAGCAAGATACACCTCGCCGGGTTCACATAAGGTAGCGACCTTCGTTTGAGGAAAGATACGGTCATTAAAGGCACACACTAGCCTCATAGCGGAAAACACATTTGGCTCAGTCAACAACTTCATCAAAGTGTTTCGCTCGTCGGAAAGCCGGTCGATGTTAATTACCGACATCATTCGATTTTTATCTTCGCGCGAGTAAATATTACAGCGATAAATTTTTTACCGCTTTTTGTTTCACGACTCTCGCAAATTATTTGTTACAAGCGGCAACAGGCATGCACGCCGCTCACTTCGTTGGAAATAAAAATGGCACGGCGAATTTCTGTTCGCACGTGATGGAATAAAGTGAAGTGCTCGCCGGAAGATATTTATTTATTTATCATATTAGAGCAATAGCATATATTTCCCGTTAACGCGCTTAGTCTCGTAAGAAATAAAAGTTTCGAGTTCAATTATCCAGCTAAACGTTATTTGTTCGAAGTAGTTTGCAAGTTTCGCTTGAAAGAGGAAGATAACGAGCTTCGAGCGGAATTGAGGACGACGCGGAGCGATAAATTTTCGCGAAGAGTATAATTTCGCGGTGCTTCCTTTGAAATAAGACTAGTCCCGCAGTCTCTCACGGTACTCACCTGCGGCTCTGATCTTCCGCCAGCTGGTGCCAATTCAAGCCTCTCTGACACCGCCTGCAACACAAAGTGAGAGAAAATATTTGAGAGCGGCTGCATGTAGATGGGAAGGAGGAAACGGGTGGTTAAAACGTTTTCCGTCCCGATAAACGTGTACTCACGCGGTCTGAATTCAAATCTTTGATGTACGGGAACGGGCCAAGTAGTTTATTCGCCTTATGCCGCTACCTGACTCGGAAAAAAAAAAAAAAAAAAATGCTCGAAAAAAAGAAAACAGGAAGAAAAAGGTATATTTAATAAAAGCGGTTAAAAAGAAACGACGAGACGATTAAACGCATTATTTCCTACGGCGTGACTTAAGCACACCAAAGGTGTATATTTTTCTTCGAAGCAAGAGAGCGTATATTTTCTTTTCCTAGTAAACGTAAACTTACTTGGCAGGTAATAACGGGCTTATCGACCAAGATACGGTAAATATTTATTTATAAGATAGGTCATGTAATTATAAGAACGCATGCATTCTGCGGAACTTAACATCATTTTTCAAGAGAGAATAAAGATTTCATCGGTGGTAAGAAATGAATCAACATTATAAATACCGAGGAAGGGCACGACGGTGGCCGTTGATGTTCACGTTAATTAATGAACGAGAAAAGACAAACAAGCGCTTTTTATTCCACATATTTATTTCGTTAGAAACATTAAGGCTAGCATCGCATTGTATTATGAAAATTCATTCTCATAATTAACAAATTATTCACAACAGGCTAGATCCCCTCTAATTAACAATGATATTTATTGTAACAATTTCTTAGAAAGCTCCGTTGCTGCTTAATGCAAGTGGAACTACTCGGAATTTTAATGCAACGTGTAATGTTTGCGGTCTGCAAACGAATTTGAGGAAAGAAAACGGAGAACGAACGCTGACTTGGTTGAAACGCGTTAAAGACAACGACATAAACCCACTCGTTTCACCCGCTCGATAATAGCCGGTAATCTCGTCCAATCATTTAAACGTCAACGTTTTCGCAGTAAAATCTCGGTAATGGGAACGTTTTATTTCGCTGTGTCAGGTGAGTCCTTTATATACGGGACTTGTCCATATAAAAAACATGACGTACCTCGTCTACGTTTTAAGTATATTTTTCTAGTTATGCGTGTCAGATGTATGAGGTGCTCCGGATTTTAATTTTTACACTTTAATATCCTTCATCTTTATCAGAAGTTTTTCATCTTTGAAAAATATTTGCACGGCAACGTTGCATTAAAGAAAAAATAAATAAATAAACTACATTTGTAAAGAAATTGATTAAAATACCAAAAAATCAAGGTAAATTTCTTTCAAGATCTCATTTTGCATATACGTATATTAACCGTTAAAAGAAAGATGGTAATGATGATAAAAAAGTTAACGATTTCGTTTTTTATCCCGACGACAAGATGAGATGCGTTAAATGTCAATTACGGCAACTATTTCGCGCAGACAGGAAGTCGCCGGAGAGGCCAGCGGCGTAATTACGTCGTTCCGTAATACTCAACTAACTAATTATATCACTCGATAATGTTCGATAATTGCAGACGGTCCTCGGTTGATACGTTAACGCATCAAGGAGGCACGACGGCAGTTGCGGACGGTTATCCGCTCGTTTAGCGTAGAGAGCATATTAATTTTGTTACAACGGATATTGCGATTGTAGGCGCCTGACCGGAACTATTATCATCATAAGAGTGTATAATGTATTTAGACTTTACGCTACTGTGTATAAAGAAGGCAGCATTATTCAAGGACAGTTATTGCGGCTACATTGGATTACAACGTCAGAAGAGAAAAATCACACGTAATTTATTTCGTGGAAATTCAAATTTTCAAAGAATTATTTTTTTACTGGTAATTTGATATCTATAAGTCATAATTAAAATCTTTGATTACAATCAAAAACTTGACTGATCATCTTAATTAAAATCAAGAAATCAAGAAAAATAAATTATCTCTTTCTTATGTCACCAAGTTCTTGATTTTAATCAAAGATCTTAATCATGCAATGATTTATAGATATGAAATTACTGTAAAAAAATAATTTTTTTTAAATTTGAACAGACGCCTCAACCTCTGAAATAAGTTTTCCGTAAAAATATTCCGTAAAGCTTTAAGAAAATATGATTTAAAAAACAAATATCTATACAGCAACTGTGCAATATATTATATTTATAGAATTTTTTGCAATTTTCGTGGCAAACGCAATATTCAATATTTTATGGATTATCGTCGAATAAGCTTTGAATTTGAAATGTTTGATTCAATTGCAATGCCTGAAGCATGATCGAAAGTGGTGGTCCTAACTGTTTTCGATTCCACCAATTTTCTCCGGTTCTCCACGTCACGCGGTAATCTCGTGAATAACGTTTGACCGCGTATGATCATCTCGCTAAAGTCATTTACGTGCCCCGCATCGTCGATCCGCTTTATCGACAAGGTCATGTCTCCGCCTGCTCGTATCAAATATCTCGGGCAGATATCGAGTTTCCCGAGGAGACACGAAGGAATACGCCGCATCTCCGCCACCGACGCGCTTGTTTTGATCGCACGACGGCGCCTCGTGCGGCCACGGATCGCAGTGCACCTGGTAAATATCGGTATGCGTCGTGGGCGCTGCAAACTATAGGTGAGGTCAAACCTCGAACACGCACGCCCGCGGGATTGGCGTGTCGCCGTGAAAAATATCGGTTCCGCCAGAGTGAAAATCGCACGGTCGGTTCGCGTCGATTTACGACGACACGAAAACGATAGCCTGTACACCGTCCCGAAAGTGAAAAACCGTGATGAGTTGAGTAGCAAATGCTATACGCGAGATGTTATTCGGAGTTTTTTTGAATCTTTTTTGCAAAAAAAATATGGAGGGAAAAAAATTGTTTCATATTATTCCTTGAGTGAAAAATTTTAAATTTAAAATTCCGCCATTAAAATGAAAAGTTGTGAAAAATAATTTCTTTTTTCTTTAGATTTTCATTAATTGCGTTTATCTAACGCTGCGTACTTTAAATAGTTATCGTAATAAAGGAAATAAAAATGATATCACATTCTCCCCCACATAAGTGGCCATTCACCGATCTCAAAAGTGTCTCGAGAGAGATTGCCCGAGTGGAGCTCGCGCTTTAATTCCCATATTCCCAAACCTGCTCTGGGATTTAAACGCTCTGAGCATGAGCTATACGTATTATACAGTATCATGACTTTCTACTCCTTATCTACATAACGCATAAATTATGCATTGCATAAATTATTTTTGCGAGGGATTATTGCGAGTGTAGATTTTTCTACGCGTAGATTTTTTATACGTAGACTTTTCGGGATTGAAAAAAATATTTACAGCAAAAAAAAAACTATTTTTCATATTACATTCTGATTCCCTGCGTAAAAATGTAAAAAAAAAAAAAAAAAACCTAGTCGATATCGATACGCTGTTATTCGGCGATATGTGTAGCCGTCTAATTTTAGATTCTACACTCGTTTCGTATTAAAAATGCATTATATCAGACTGATAATTGTAGATCAAATGCATTTGGCGCTTTAAAACGTCTCTGAAAGCACACACGGGCGACTGTGCACGTTCAACAACTGCGCCGCGACTATCCGTCGCATTATTGACTGGCGGTATCCGCTATGCGCGAGCGGCGTGCGGACTGTTACTATCATTACGATCATTATTGCGGAGCGATACGTTGCGAAAATGCGCGTTAACGCGATTACTCATCCGCGATCGACGAGTCGACGGCGGAAAAGGGCGGAGGACGAGCGGCGGGCGCTCGCCATTCGGCCGATAATTTCGTTTACGTTCGCAAATTGCGAATCGTGACGCCGGCTGCTGGCCATTCGTGAGCGAGACGAGCGGGGCGTCGCGACGCCGGTGCTTTGCATTTCATCGATCCACGTCGCTGTGTCAGGGACAGATCCGCGACGTGGTGCGCCATTATGTACGGAAGCGATTCGGGGAAACTCGCAAGTTTACCCCGCGGCGCAAGACACAAACAAGCGACAAACTTGCCCCCGAAATTAATTGCTAACAAGGACCTGAATTTCAAATCGCTTTCAAAAAGGACTCGACGCGTACACGAACCACGTTTTATTTTTAATCACCGATATCATATGCATATAGATTATTTTTTTTAGTATAAAAATCTTTCACAATCTAAATTTGCTCTGCAAAACAGCGTGCTTTTTGAACTAATAATTTTCCAAACATTGCAACAACGGTGAAAAAATACATTATTTATAAAATATAAAGAAAACCGGTCTCAACACGTAATAATATTTTGCTGCGAAAATTAATGTTACAGAATACACATAACAATATAAACTTCTGTCTCGGACATTGAATAAAACACGTCTTTAAAAATATTTTATGTATAAACAAGAACATCGCCGATTACGGGAAAATACAGTTTATTGCGGCCGATCAATCGCTGCTTCGATTTTGAAGAAAAAAGGTTCGAGAGCCATCAACGAATCGCTATATCGAGTCTCCACTTTGATGCAAGAGACCGGGAAGGATTATCACGGTATCCTTAACAAGGGTCAAGAGGGTGAGTATGTGATTCTAACCGTGGGCTGTTAGCGGTGGCTTTGTGTTCCTCGGTGGATCGACACGCTGCAATAGCACTTTCGGAGTTTGGTACGGTCACCACACACACAGATTGCGGCGGCCGGCTTATCGACTAGTCGAACGTGCGGTGTGCGTCTGGTATATTCCGAACTGGTTGTTGGTGATGCGCGCATCCTGCGGTTTCGCTTTTACGGGAGAGGGCGGAACGCTCGTCCAAAAAGCTCGTAACCTTGAATACCTGCAATTTCGGCTGCTCGATAAAGCGACCTTCATTAATTTTGCGCCAAGCCCAACACGCCCCCGCGACGGTTTCGAATACTAAAATCCTAATCTCGCTCCGAAGTTGCCTGTCAAGTGGCAACACTTATGTCAAAATCTGGGTGATGCTTTTGCCAGCAGAGTCCTCTTATCCGAAAATTTATCGCTCGTTCAACTGCACTTTAGTGCCGCTGTCTTTTGCATCTGATTAATCCAGAGATGTGCTTATCGCATCCCCGCGAAATTAACAATTTATTTTTTTAATTTCGACAGAGTTGTGACTCTGTTCTAAAAAGATTTTGTCAATTAAAAAAACAGAAGTCGAAAAAATAAAACGACAGTTTCAGGTTTTCGTTTACAAAAATAGCTGGCGTTTCGATTGTACAAAAGTTAATCATTTTTTTTATCTTACTCGCCATTAGTTTCGAGTAACGTTACGAATTAAAAAATTTAAATTGGAAAGAGTTTTCTGAAAAAGTAAGATACTTGTTACACATCTCTATACACGTCTGCAGCACGTGACATGGGAGATTTAATTAAAATAACATCCCGCTGTCGGACTAAAATATCAATATTCGTGCCTGTCTCTCTCTCGCGCGCGAAAACGCGACTTTCCGTTCGAAATGGTTTCCTCGTTAGCGGAAATTACTTGGAGATATCAGCGACGGAATCTCCTGGGACGTGTGCGGTCGGCATCGTGGCTTGCTCAACACCATCTCAGAGCCACACATTTAGGGGGTTGACGACGTTGCACACTGCTAACTGTAATACGGGCTAACTATTCCCACGAGGAAGCTCGCGCTCGTGAGAGGAAGCCCGCGCTAAGCAGCGTATACACCCGCAACTTCCGCTTGGCTTGATACAGTCGAGATACGGTAAAATAATAAAAAGATATCGAAAAACAAGTAAGAGAAACACGTAGTCGATAATAGGTACATTCGATGGCAATATTCTTTGTCGGAGAATGAGACAATTTCCTGAAGAAAAGTACTTTTCCAGCTGAAAATAATTATAAAATAGAACCAAGATGCGGAATTAGATTTCAGGAATACTAGACAATAAAAGCTTATTTTTTAAGTCACGCAATGGCCCTTTCTTCAACATTAAAAGTACTTTATCGAGAAATAAATAAAAAAAAAAAAAAAAAACTTGCACAAAATTAATATTCGGCGAAAGGAAATCTACGCCAGCTTGAATCAGCTTGCATTAAGAATCCATCAATAATAGAAATACGTATAGATATTCATAGACCTTAAAAAATTAAAAGGGAAATATAATCATGTATTTCCATAAGAGAAAGAGACGGCTGAGAGCTCATAACTCCAGCGCGCTGAGAGAAAGCCCGACGCATAAACAACGGCGTTTGATTTCATCGCGCGACGCTGACGTACACGCGCAGAGAAGCAGGCATGCACCAAAGCCGGAGAGACTCCGCTGAATAAACAGAATCTCCTTGTTATCTCCCGGTTATTAGCGAGACGACGGCGGCGAGTCGCTTCACAAAGCTCCTTCCAATCTCCGGCATCGAATTTTTCCCCGGTGCAAAAAGTCGAAAGGCCACTTTTCAGCGATGAGGGAGAGGAAGCTGTGCGCCAAAGGAACGGGGAAAATATCGCGCGCGTATACGTCGAGTCGTGCAATTACCGACATAAGAGGGGCGAGAGATGCGAGCGTGGTTTCCGCCTACATTTTTCTCCGCGCTCAAGAAGAAGATTATTTTCTAGTAAATCTTTATAATATTCCTCGTAATTCAAGTTTTTTTTCGGGATAATTAATAAAACACGGCATAAAATATGAATCAATCATGCGAGAACGATGCGGAATATTAAATACAAATTATATATTAATGTTGAAATAATATTTTATTGTTGCGCGGTGCAGAATATTTATAATAATCTCACCATGATTATTTCAAAGTAATTATTCTGTAATTCATATAGAGATTAAGTATTAAACGTCAATTTTGACTGTACACATGTCAAATACCCGCGTTATTTTGCGCGAAATAAGTCGACAAAATTGTGACATTTCTATGTTGAGAGAGCATCTTTCATAATATGTATTAATAACGGTACAAGCGATTTATCCTGTGCATGTTTATATTCATGGTTGAAAGGATTTTTGCTTCGCCTATCAAAGGCTATTAGAGCGATACATGCCACACTAGCCGGCTTGTGCTTCTCCCTAATGCATGTAAATGAGCATTAGAATGCCAATAAACGCTCCGCCGGCACGGATTCTAAATTTCCGGGCACGCGCGAAGCATTGGACATTCAACTTTCACGCGGCATGAACATCTAATTAGCCGCTGCACTATTCAGCGGCTTATTATTTTATTAAGCGCCACACGGCGAGCGCTTTAATTAACGGCCGTGAGCACACGCGCTCTTAATCGCTTCACTTTTCGCTTGATCCACTTTATTACATTCAATTGCACTCGTTGCTGTTGCGCGTCTATTGTTTTCAAACGCGGCAATCTCTGTCGGTTTAATTCACACGTGTCTGCATTTGTCAGCAGTGCAGCGCGTAAGAATTTTTCCAAATCCAATCATTTCCGCGAGTGTACATTTTAATTCTTATCAGTTTCCACATAGATTCATCGCGGCTCTCAAAGAGAGCGAGGTTTTTCTTGCAACGGTAGTCATGAACGTCAACATGATTTGCCTCGAGGGTCTACTAAAACTCAGAGTTCATCTTGTACTTATTTCTAGTTACAATTATGACATTTATATAAAACAGCTCCACTTTTCTTACGATGTTTATTATCACATCTCTACTGTGTAAATAATGTTTACTAATTAACATTCTGAAAATTATCCAGCGGCAAGAGCCTCCGTTTGAAGCAACTTTTTTTACAGAGAGAAAATTTAAAGGCGCATTTGATATCCTTTTCGGAAATCCAGTTTGTATCTTTTTGTTGAATTGCAAAATTTATTATAATTCAAAACCACGCGAATGAATTTTTTTTCGCGTAATATTAATGTGAATGCATTCGCTGTTTGGCGATATGAAAAATAACATGGCTCTTTCGTAGCAATTTACGCATTTCAATAACACGTTTTGCGCTGAAATATCCAGGCGCATGGAAATTAGGCGTCACCATGTGAACGAGAAGATATAATTTCACAGCATCGAAAAATAAATACGCTTCGCGGAGAGCAAATAGAATAGGATTTATTGATTTGGTCGATTTTACCGCGTGCGAATTTCGTATTAGGTTAAACAAACACGAGAAACAATGGTGTTTGATTGAACCGTGCGCAATGTCGAAATAAATTGCAACTACACGGAACTGAACACATTTTGATTAAGGCTATTATTCTATCGCCATTTTACAGATTACTATTTTTGTTTTTCGACATATCACTCGTGTGCAATTGCGATTTATGGATCGAATGGATTCGAGAGAGGCGAAAGAGCAAAAATTTTCAAGTTTTTGCAAGTTTTAAAATTCTTCGCTTGTAGATTCGAAAAACCGAAAGTCGAGAAATTCAAGCTCCAAAAACTTTAGAACAGTCGGGACCAAAAGATTCAAAGATCCAACAGTTTGAAGCTTCCGGGACTGAGACATCTCGAAATCCTTTTGACTTGTGAGCCTCGATATTTCAAGATTGCAGAATCTTTTTCGATCGATATATAAATCAAAGTGTAAAAATGAGGATAAATTTCTCCTCTCTCAATTAAATTCATATAATCCTTTACATCACAGAATTTTCCGGTTGAATAATTCTTATAATTGCATTGAACAGTTTGCAACAATAATTTCCTCCATAATTATATCGATCACGCATTTAAACGACTTATCTATGCATTTGTTTCAGCAGGTCGTTAAAATTTATCGAAACTATTGGATTCGTGCGAAAAGTTTTCCTCCGAATATTCCATTAACATTTAATTTAAATAACCCCCGACACGTGTGGCGACGATGAGAACATAACACCTCGAGATGCAACTGGAATGGCCTAACGATTAATCCAATTCCCGCCGGACGTCGCACCGGGCTGGAATTAATTTTCTAAAATTAAAACCCATCTCGCGGGCGCTTAACGAGCTTTGACGATTTTCTCCAGTGCGTGCGGGTTTAATATTCACTTTCTCGCCGTCCGTGACACGAGAGACAAGGGGGCAGAGCCCGGCGCAGAGAGCGTGGGCGTGCGCTTCACGATCGTTCGCGCGCGATCATTCATGATCATAGACTTCATCGAGGGTTCTCAGACCTCGCGCGACGTTGCAACGCCGTAAATTGCGCCGTAAAATAATGATTTATCTCGCGAGAAAAAGCGCTGAAGTGAAATAACACTTGTCGCGACAAGACACTTGCAGCTCGTAATAATCATTGTTCTCACGCAAGTTCCTCGCGATGACGATTTATTTTTCCGAAAATTTTTCTTGCGTCTCGAAAATATCAAACTGTACTTTCAAAGCTTGCTCAAAAACAATTATTTCTCACTGTTAGCTTTCTTTAGAGTCAACGCTCTCCGGACAATTTGGGAACCGCTGATCTATACTGTATCTCCACTGCGGATACACGCACGCGAGGCACACCCTCGCATACAGTCACGCCGAAAAAGAAGGAAAAAAAAAACCACATATACACAGACAAAGCTGTGCGCACGTGCCATATAATGGTGGTGGTGGTTATCGGTGCTCGCTGGACGGACGGACGGGTGTTTCGCTCGAGCGGGCCGCGTTATTAAATCAGCCAACCCCCTCGTCGCGCAGCCCTGGCCGACCGTGCGGAGTTTGCGAGCGAATCATCCACTCGGGGCCTCTCGGCGAATGGAACCTTTGCCTCCGCGTACAACGCCCTATTTTTAATACCTCAATAATCGCCGGCGAGCCGCGGCAACCTTGATTTCGCCAACAATATCCGCAGCGTCGCCGGCGGGAAATAATACGAGTCGCGCGAGCGTGCAAGACGTGATCGATTCGTTTCATTTTTTATTCATTAGCTCGAAACACGAGACACTCAAACAGAGTATTACGTCCTGTTTTATTGTGATAGAAAATACGGAAAGTATACAGCGTCGTTTTACGCTAAATCGGGGAACGGTATTTTGTTGGCCGAAAAATGTCTAGGCACTTGAATAATTTTCCAGCTATAAACCGTTGAGAATGAAGAGCTTTTCGCGAATTCATGAGTTTTAAAGGAAAATATAATAGTGGAATATTATTTGTCATTTTATTTATAATGAACTTATGGAATTTGTTAGCTTGTTTATTAAAATAGAATGTCAAAAAATTATTAAATATTTAAAAGTGTTATTTCTGTTAAACATTCTCGCTAATAATAAAAGAGAAAAAATATATATTTGGTCGAACAACAATGAATAAAATTGTATTTTCATCGGATTTGTGTGAGATTTGAGAATGTATAAAAAATTACAAGCTAATCTACCCGAATTATTCACCGCAAAATACTCAAGCATACATGAAAATCTTCTCATTCTCAGTTACTTGTAAAATGATTAATGTTTTTTTAAACAGCTATTTCACCAACATTTAAACTGCTTAAAAACAGAAATTTTTCTTCCGCATTTCGCATCGCATTAATCGAGGAATTTATAAATAAACGGAAATGCGAGAAACGGAGAATCCTGCGGAAACTCTGTAGAAATTATAAAAGTTACAATTTGCAAGTGTTGCGTTACATTGAAAACTTTCAACTTGCATTAATTTCAGCATCGTCTACGGGGAATACGTGGTCGTGAATTAGCCGCCACCCCCGTGCACAACTGCAACGAGATGCAATCAAGCAGCGCAGGCAACGTTCTCTCGATATCGCGGGCAGGAACGGGAGGAGGTTTTCCTCGCTAATGCCGCAATGTGTAACCACTTCATCGACTCACTCGCAGCGCAGGATCGCGCGTCGGTCGATAACGCCTTATTTTTAGTCCCGGCGCGTCGCGACGAAACCGTTTCGTGCTTCCTCCGATGACGCTTTCCGATCCTGCGTTCACGAGAACGACATCGGACAAAAGCGACAGGGAACGCTTGCGCAGGTTTATTAAAAAACGTGTGCGGAATGCGAGCCAAAAGCGAGAAAGAGAGAGAGAGAGGGCTTCCGGCGCGCGCTCGTTGAATTGATATAACACGAATTTCTTACCCTTCGTTGTCGACCGACCTCACGACCATCGTGACTGGTCACCGCCCGCCCGTAAAATCGATAGCCCTCCCTCTTGCGGAAAGTTACGGTGGAGACTACTAATAAATCGACTCCCGGAGCCGCCGAAGCGGAACCGAGCTGCCGACTCGTCTCGATTTCGTCCGAAATATCTCGCCGGCAATATAGATATGTAAGTTATTCACGAATATACAGTTATATCGTTTTATTCGCTCGCGTCACCGATCGACAAAGCGGTACGATCCGCGCCGGAGTTAAGCGGCGAGATTATTCGCGGCCGTCATTGGCTGTCGAGTGGAAATTCGTTAATAAATCCTTCCGTCGCACTTATACGCCTTTGTTATTTAATTGTTAGTGTCACGATGCTTCTCACGTACGCGTGTGCGTCGTGGATGAATTTTGATAATGTTGCAATTCGTTGGAGTAAGTTTGGAAAAGTGGAAAGAGAAACCGTTATCCGCGATAATTTCGGGAGAAAAATATCCTTCTCGGATCAAACTCGTCTTCGAAAACTGCTCAAAATGTCGTTTCAAAGATCTGTATTTCTTAGTATTCAATGAAGCGTTTAGATGCGTCACATTTATAATATAACAGGTCATCTTATACAGCGTAAAGTTCGGATTGCAGATTCTAACTTCGCTTTGAAGTCGCGAATATATTTTTCAAGAGCCACTGATACGGTCACCCCGGCGAAACTCGAGGATTTGCGCGGGTCCGCGTAAATAATGCAAGCGAGCGGCAATAATCTAATACAGCGATATATCTGCACATCGCACAAACAGGCCGAATCACGTACGAACGAAATCCCCGCTCAGACGTAAGCTGACGTCAAAGGGCGGCCGTCTATTTTTTAATCTTTAGAAAAAAAGAGCGAGCAAGTGAGTGAGTGAGTGAGTGAGTGAGTGAGTGAGTGAGTGAGTGAGAGAGAGAGAGAGAGAGACGGCCTTTTCCGGCTGCCCGCACGGCTTTTCTTGCCGTGCTTTCTTCCACCGTTACTTTTTTCACGGCTCGCAATACAGGAGTCTCTATCTCGGACTTCGATTTTTCCACGGCGACCGAAAAAAAGAAAGGAGAGAGAGAGAGAGAAAAAAGAAACAAAGAAATGCGCGACCCATTTCCTCGAAGAATACGCCACGGCGAGGTGCTTGACCCCGTCGTGACTGCACCGCGTGCACTTTGCGATTTCCGCGACCGGTAATCGCCGCGGTTATTAACCCCCCCGCGGTAGCCGGTAGTCTTGCGTAGAATAACACGAATTTTCTTTCATCCGGACTTGAACTTTTGAATATAAAAATGGGAGGAGAGAGATATTCGTGTATTCTGCCTTTCACGCGCAAAGACTTATCCGACGGCGATCAAAGTGAATCCGATTGTGCGAGTATTTATATCAGCGGGCACGGCATTATTACGACGGAGAGTCGAGACGTTCGCCCAGCTAATTCCGTTTCGTTCGAGAAGAATGACAGTAATTAAATAACGGTATATTTTAGTCACGTGAGGCATATAATTTAATTTTCCGCAGACATAGATACTGAAGCACTCTTCACCGTGTCAATAACAGTGGTATAAACGAAATGGGAAGTAGTTCAACCACTTGCAGATGTATTTATCGGATTTTCGGAAGGAAGAAATTAATTAATCCACTTCTCGACTTTTTGGAAAAACTTGTACAACTTATTGAAAGCCGCAAACAATTGAACTGTTGAAATTGTGTATAAAGCAATCTTCTTTTGTCACGGCTAAAAATAAATAGTCAAAAATTTAAATTTGCAATAAAAATAATAATATAAAATTTGGAAAACGTTTCGCTGAAATGTCACAGAATCGGCAAAACGTAAATAGTAATACTAAAACGCAGATATAAAATTCATATTATTTGTCTTCCATCATATTTATACCGGGTTTCAAAATAAACTGTCAAAAAAAAATTAATGCGTCTCAAAGTAAACCTTTCCATTCGATAAAACCGCATATGTTACGTTGAACAGAAGATAAAAAAAGGTAACAACAACGCAGTGCAAGAACTGTTTGTTTAATAAAATCTCAGACAGAGATGTAATATTTTCTAAAGCCAAATGTCACGAACCTCAAATTATCTTATCGAGATGCGTCGATTTTTTGTAAAAAAAAATTCACAGAGAAAGCAATATCTTTGTTGAAGAAATTACAATCGAAAATAGAAACTTACGTCGTAACGTCGAAAAAAAAAAAAAGACGCAATAATTTTTTGCGGCAATCCGTGCATCTCCGGGGAGATCAATGATTCTATTATTACACTTCGTCCACGCTGCACAGTATTGCTGACGGAGTTTAAGCGTAGGTGCGCCGGTCATCGATGATCTCCTCATGACGTGTTAACAGGCGTTGCCACATGCGCGCGTTTTCTCCGTGACGTAACGCACGTTATAAGAGCCGACACCGATGATCTATTCTACCTCGCGGAACACGACGCCATTGTTCCGAGAATGATCCGAGAGCCACATGGAGATCATAATACAAATGTTACGATGTGACGCAATTGCATAACACATTTCTGTAGCGATGCAAATACATTTCGCGGGCAGCACGCATATTAGCTGTACAATTATTACGGTCTGCTGACGACGGTACCAATATTTTTGCACAAACATCAGCACGATTCGGAAAGATGTGCTAATTAAAAACACAACTTTTTCTCTCCACCGAGTCAGGCGGATTTGCGATAATTATTATTTTACAAATTTCTCCACGTTCAATTGTTCGCGATATAATTTTCGTTCGCGTGCTTGCACTCACTTTCCAAATAAATATAAATAATGCAAACTGCACACACGCTTGTTACTTTTATCGACGAACTAGGGAAACGATCGATTCTAATTCCATCTGTCGTGGCGTGCTCTGTTTTGCTCTAGTTATTCATCGATCATGACAAGTACGTACGTACGTTTCGTGCGTTCAAGAGAAACTATAAGCTCGGCCGCGGCCGCAATAGCCAAGTGCAAATAATTGAAGAACGGAGTTGTGCACCCCAAAAAAAAAAAGGTTATTATCGCGAATCGATTCGTCTTGGCGTCCAGAAATTAATATCGAGTCATTTGTTCGTAATAATATTTAAGGATCGATATTTCTAGTAACCGGAGAACTTTAATGCGATGCGAGTAATTTGCAGTCAAGTCGTGTACTCGCGGTATCACGATGAGCATGCGTTCTCGGTCTAAATACCCGGTGGGAATTACTTCTCGAAGACACAATTCGTCGCGTTGATGCCAGTAACGTCTTACAGTGCGTTACAATGGCACGGTATGCAGTAATTACAGCGTCATTGTCTCCGTGGCATAATAATACGGCGCGGAAAAGGGAGACAATCGCGCGTCACCTTGCCGAGGCCCTCCGCTCTCTTCTTTCTTGACTTTGAACTCGCGACATGCCGAGGCAACGGCATGCCGGAAGGAAGCTCGCGATTTTCCATCTCGTTCGGCACCACGCCGGAAGCGGCGAAGAAAGGGAAAAATGCCGACGATTCTGGGAAGTCCTTGAAATCCTCGAGTATTCAGCGCGCGTGGAAAATTCACGAAATGTCGTCTCGCGGGGGGCCTTCGGGTGATCTTCGGTAACTTCCATATTTATCGTGCGGCCCAATCGGTTGTTTATTAAAGCGAAAGCGACGCAACGCCAGCGAATAACGACGCTATTTCTCGCACCGCGCCCGGCACTCGCGGGATTAAGGGACGCGATTTTCGCTAGGCGAGCGACACGAATGGCCCTCGTTAAGCTCTTCCTGCCACGAACAGTCACCGCGAACAGTTGATTACGCGTTGTTTTATATAAGATACCGTCTAAATGGATTTACTTAACGTATTTACGAGGAATCTGGCCGCGGAGCGGGTTTTAAGGAGCTTTCGGCGCACGCGATACTATGCGCAACAGACTTTTCGAGCCGAAAGTGGCAAAAGTGTTGAAAGAATGAAAAACAAGAATGCACAAAGATATAGAGGGGGCTTCCGCCGAAACAGAACAAAAGGCAATGATTAACGAGGTGATGGGAACAAAGGGGGAAAAGAAATGAAGAAAACAGTAAGTAGAAAGATGGCGCGAAGGAAGCAGGAGCAGGAATGCCGCGAGTACAAAGTCGGAAGACGTAAAAGAAATTAGGAGGAGAAATACAAAAAGCGGGGGGGGGGGGAGAGCAGAAAGGAGGTGAAAGTAATTACTTACAACAGTGTGGTATTTAGTTTCATGAATAAATTACGGTTCTCCTCGTGCAATTTAGCAAAATTAGCATATAACAACACTTGTCACTCCTGAGTATAATCAGGCTGAAAGGAGTGCAACGATGGCGATACACAAATTATTCAAGTGGCATTAAACCAATTAAAACCGGAAGTCAGTCGAATATTGCGAATCAAACGTCGTGTCAGGCGCCGTCGCGCGGCACGTCCGACGATCCTTAATTGTATTTCGCAGTTCTCGAAATTTCCACGTTAGATTAATCCATAATCCACGCGTCTTCAAACATCACGAACAATCATGTATTCGCCTCGGATCGATCGCGGACGTACTCGAGTGTGTGTTTCAATTTAATATAAGATTGAATGAAAAAGGAAACGCGTTAAAAAAAACCTGTTCAAACACGCCGCTAATTATTAAAGGCTCGACGGGAAATGAAATCTGACGGAGCATAATCGGGCCGGCGACCCGAAGTCGATGTAAAAGAGTTGTAATTTAAATTATCGACTTTCTCACTACGGTCTCTAATGAGGTTATTAGCAAGTCAATATCGAATACAAGTCGAAGAAAAGTAGTTATTTAAAAAATAGCACAAATCAAGCAAAAAAAAAGGGGGAAAGGGGGGAGGTAATAAATAAGAGCAAAATGAGGCTCGCTCGAATCCGCGTCGTCATATAGATAAATCTGTTCCTAGAATCCTCATCGAGGTCCCCCGCCTCGCGACAAATGACGGGGACCAAATTGGCTTCCACGTCTCCGGCTGCTGATCAATTCCGCGTCCGTCTCTCGGACGGCGTATCGATTCGACTCTTTTAAATAAATGATACGCCATCGTTCCTGCCTGCGGAAACCTGGCTCGCCGGGCCGGCGCGGCGGGGCCCGGCCGGCGATTTATTAGCGCAGCCTCGTTAATGGCCTTAAAGAATTAGCCGGCGACAGCTAACCGGGTTGCGCAGCGACTCGCAGCCTGCGAGTTAAGCCGACAGGACGACGGTCTCTCCGGACGAGAGACATTAAGAGGGTTAAAGCAAACTTCGCCGGGCGGAGATAAGGGCGATGCACCGCCCGATGCATTACGGCGCGCGCGGATGCGCCCCGAAATCCCATTTTGCGCGCGCCGAAATCAGGAGCGGAATATCTTTGCGAATATCTTTCGGAAGCGTTCGGCGGACGCGCGGAAGTTGTGCGGATGAGGATTGAAAGTCGACCGCCATCCGATCATATTTATCATACGAATATAAGATTACGGTACGTTGCACACGTTCTTTCGCCGCGCCCCGATGCATCATTGCATCTTCCATACTTGCGAACTGCACTTTCCGCGACTTTCTCGAGCGAGAGAACTTTCGTTCGGCGAGATCGGTTTTATCTTCGCGGACTTTTTATACCCTCAACTGCGATTAAAGCTTATTTTGGAAAGCACTTTTAGGTTTAATTTGAAAAATATCTAGGAATTGTGAAAAAATAGATGTGGCACTTCGTTGACATTTAAATTTAAAATGAATAATTAATTTAAATTAGGCAGCACTCCAAATTTTGCATCACATTAAAAATTGACGTTTTTACATGATGTCTTATAATATATGTATGATTTAATTAATATTTCCATTTATATTTCTCCCATTAATATTTCTCACAGAATCTGTTCTGAATATTTCGCGACGATAAGCTTTTCACATGGGTAATGCCTTTCAGTTTCCTCGTCGTATAACGTAAAGAATGCATGTCCATAAATTCTCCATGTACATAAAACTGCCCGGAAAAATGCCGTTCATGCGCAATCTATTTCTTGTTAGCGATAGTTTTGCATAAATGGCCGCGCGTTAGATTCGCCGGGAAGAAGTTTTCGAGATTACCGAAGAAAAGCCGTCCGCGCGCCGCGATATCGCATCTCCGAATATACCGACGCCTAATTTCGCGCTTAAATAAACATCCCGCGGCTTTCGCAAGGTGTTACAAAAAAGAAATCCCATTAAAACGAGGCAACGAGGGTGCCTCGCTCGTAGCGATTTTATAAATAATTCTCTCTGACCGCGAGATATGTTTCTGTAATCTGGTCCGATTAATCACGCTTCCGCGCGCGCACGAGAGATTCGATCAAAGCAAACGGCGACGGTATTAAAAGCCATTTCAGCCGATTTAAAGAACTCGTTGCGCCACGCTTAATGCGGATTTACCGTCTCCCTTTGGCGGTCGTGTAACGCGCAGAAATTACATCGTTACACTCACGCGTGTGAGTGCGCGAAAACGTTTGCGCCGCGGATTACGTCCGCGATTGCGAATAGTTTCGCGCTTTCTCGCGCGAACGCGGATAATATAGGGCACCACGGGCGACGCTTTGAAATTTAAATCGCCGATGGCAGATGGTGAAACCGTATAACTCCCCCGTATAGATCGTGTAGACCGCGGAAACAGTCGGCGCAAATAAAAAGATCGACCGCGCGACAAGCGCGTATTTATTAATCAATACGCGCTGATGCACGCCGGAGGCCATAATTCTCCA